>NW_007255712.1:1029654-1050162 GCF_000164805.1 Carlito syrichta
TCAGGTTGAGTCTGCAGTGGCCGGGAGCGGCCACTGCACTCCAGTCTGGGCGACAGAGTGAGACTCCAACTCAAAAAAAAAAAATAGTTGCGAGATGATAATTGTGCATGATAACATTGAAGCATGGCCAAAGTATCAAATATATATTAAATATGTAGGTATATCTGTATATGCCTGAATTCACAAAGTCTCAACATCTGCGTGTAATTGTGCAAGCATAGTTGTTGATCACAAAGAATTTGTAACATATCGTTGTCTGAGTCAGCCATATACTATATACGAGAACATTCAGAGACCACATATACATTTATTTCTATTTGGAAATAATAGTTATATTTGTACTGTTTTCTATAGGTGCATTCTATAGGTGCATCCCGAACGTTTGATTTTGTTCAAATATGCAGAAGAACAAAATAACGTTAACTTAGCTAAAATCAATAAATAATTGTAAATGATTATTAATGTTCTTATTAACAGGCGTAATGTCATATTCATTGCAGATGGTGTGGGGCAGCGTATCCTGCGATGCCTCTTCAGTGCTTTTAACTGAGAGCAAGTGAATAGTATGCTATTCATCACACTTTGCATATACAGGAAGTTTATGTCTTAGATTTTGTGATGCACATTCCAGTGTGGGCAGTGGAATAAACAGTTCTCCCCTTTCAGCCTTGCAGACTTGATCAGTAATACAGCAGAACTTTCTTCAGGGACTGTCATCCCCACGCACTGTTAAACATGATTTTGCTTCAGTGACAGGAGATTTGAAGCCCTGGTTATGCATATAATCAGATGATCGTTTGCATTTCTAAGGTGCTTGGAGTCTCCTTTGAGATAAAAGAAATGTTATAAATATTACCATGATTATTTTTGTTCTTTGAGAGAAAAATATTGTGATTTTTTTCAGAGCTTTACCTTTTTTTTTTTTTTTTCCCCCTCCTGGAAAATATTTGTCAGGTTGATGCATTCTCCAGCCACTGCCAATGAAGAAAAATGTTTGTAACCCCCTCTTCACTAACTGTGGGTGGGAGAGACTTCAGATTGAATTAACAACACATCAGTGAGCTCCAAATAAATGATTCAGCCTAAAGGCTGAAGTGTTACCTTTTATACTGTGGCCTATAATTGACATAAAATGTGTGTAGAGTAATTCATAAAATACAGACTTTGAAATCGTGGAGTATTTTATTACAATGAAGGATCATTATTTTTTACAGCCAGAAAGAAGCACAGACACCCTGATCATTTAGCAACATTGCATATGCTAACTTGAAGAGAAAGATTATGTGCTGAGAACACATTTTAATAGCATTTGATAACTTAGCATTTTCTGTTTTCTAAACTCTGAGACTAAAAAAGCTTCTCATAATAAATTCCACATGTTTTTATTCTATCTTGGACTTATTAACACCAAGAAATCATGGCACTAACCTTTAGAAAAATTATAAAATGTTAGAGATTTTGAGAACACTAAAAGTGATCTAGTCCAACACAAAATTTAAATGGTAATATTAATCATACTTATATGTATCATCTATAGTTTATAGGTCTCAGCTTGCTTGAGTCCTAAATATTTAGATTAAATAACTGAATGAGCCCTAAAGAGTTTATGAGCTTTACCCAAGGTCAGCAGTACTAATCAATGCACAGTCAGGACTAGAATTCAAGTGAGCTGTATCGCTATTGGTGATAACAACTCCATTACATGGCTGCAGTGCAATAGAGTCTGAAAGTTTACCAGAATAGTGCTATTTTTAATAATTCAAGGAACTTATGCTAGAACTGATTTTATGCTCTTAGAGAAAAAAGTCCTTGGATATAATGCAATTTAGAAATTTCTAAGATATAAAGTATACAGAAACAAATTGGTGCTAGATACATAAGCAACCAGCATCTTTTTTTAAAAATCAGTTTCATAGTAGCTAAGGTTTTATGGAGGATGTTTCATATTGGGAGACATAATTTAGTTTTTCCTTCTTTGTTGTTTATAATAATTTTGTTTATATAGAAAGTAAATGTAATAAACATATCATTTCTGAATATAGCTTCTCTTATATTCCTAGTTGTGCTAATTCCTAGGGGTTTTGTTTGTCACTGAGCCAATTAATTAACATCTTGAAGGCAGCTAGAGAAATGATGGGTAGAAAAAAGGGTTATCTTTGTGTTGCTATAAATAAAATTCAAACTATAAAAACAGGGTTTACCCTTGTTATCACCTCCATAACTTGTTTACTTCATTTTCTCTTTCTATTTATTCTTCTTCCTAAAACTCTCATATATGTCTCTGCCCAAGTTATGATTCTTCTGTTAAAATGCATATATATTTTACATTAATATTATTCATCTGACATGTGAGAGCTTGGGTGAACTATGGTTTCAGTCTAACGATTACTCGATCTCTTCTCTTACGCCTTCATATCCTCTAGGATCATATAGATATAATTTAGATATATGTTTATATATATGCAATAAATCTTATGTCAAAAATTTTTAATCTCAAATGATCCACCCAAATAGTTTTAGAAACTTTCTGTAAGCAACATTTCAGGTTTTTCTTTTAGACAGTTAGCTTTACTTTAACTAACTGATAGGAAGAGGAGAAAATAGCAAATTTCTGTTGAAATTCTGGAATTTAATCTGACAGCAGAACTCTGGACAGACTCTGATCTCCAAGGCAGCAGGTACAATGGTTGGTAGAGATGATATGAAAATAGGACTAATTGAAAGTCTACATATACATAAGTCTGACATATGACACTCCTATTGTATTATCCTCATGTTGGATATACTCCTATAATTATCCTTATATTGCCCCCACTCACCTAGAACACGTGTATATTTCCTAGAGTCTATAACCCTAAAATACTAGCTCCTTCTTTAGAAAAATTTAAGTACACACACACGCACACACAGATGTTCCTTATGTTGACATTTTCTCACCATAGTTAAACCCTACTTTATCCAAATGAAAAATGCAGCATAACAGTTTAATTAGAAGCTAGAAAACAATTAAACACTCTCAAAATTTTAAGGAAGATATATTTTAATCCAGAATTTTTAACTTCCCTAAGTATCAGTAAATGTCCAGATAAAAAACTTACAAACATCCAAAAATATGAAAAATGTATTTGACATGATTCTTCATTTTGAAAATTATATGAAGGTGTGCTTCAGCTAAAAAAAAAATTAGAAACCAAGAACGAGGGAGACATGAGTTTTAGGAAATCATGCGGATGACAAAAGAGGACCAGAATGTTCTGCCCAGAATGAGGATTCTGCAACAGACAGAGAGCAACCTATGTAGAGCAGGAAAATGTGATCTGGGAGACAGAAGTGACAAGCATCTGGGGTAATAAAGAAATAGAATATATAGATAGTTTGAGAGCTTTAAAATATTAAGGAAGTGGCAATGGGAACTAATAAAAAAAAAAGAAAAAAGCCTCCAGGGAAAATAAATAATATATACAAGAAAATCATGACTCACTTATTTTCCATGATCTTAGTGAAATGTTCCATTCAGCAGCCATTTTCTCAAACTTACGCCCTGTATGATTTTTCTAGAGCTGTGCTGTAGTCTGCATGTGTCCCCTAAGGGTACATTTTGGAAACTTAATCCTTAATGCAACAACATCGGGGAATGGAGTCTGACCGATGGTGTTTAGTCATGAGGGTTCTGTCCTATAAAAAGGGCTCGTACCCCGCAGCAGCATTTTGCCATCTGAGGGTTTGACAAGAAAGCCTTTACCAGGTGTCAGCACCTTGATCTTGGGCTTTCCAGCATCCAGAAATGTAAGAAATAAATATTTTACTTATAAAGTACTCTGTGGTATTCTCTTACAGCAGCACAAAACAAACTAAACCAAGTTGTGATAACAAAATACCACAGCTGAATGACTTTAACAACAGAAATTTATTTTATCACTGTTCTGGAGGTTGGACGTCCAAGATGGAAGTGTAGAAAGATTTGGTTTCTCCTCAGGCCTTTCTCCTTGACTGACAGATAGTCACCTTCTCCCTGTTTCATTATGTATGTATGTGTGTATGTATGTTTTCTTTGTGCATATATTTCTTGTGTGTTTGTGTAAGAACTAGTTTTATTTTCTTATAAAAAACAAAAAGTCAAATGTAATCAGGGTCCGCCTTAAGGGCTCCATTCTAACTTAATTACATATTTAAAAAACTTATCTTGAAAGAAGTCCCATTGTGAGTTACTGCGAGTTAGGGTTTCAACATATGAATTTTTAAAAGAGTATACATTAGTCTATAACATACCCTTACCAACAAAATGTAATTCTCACACATAAATGTAAATGAATAGTTTTAAGATTTTGTCATTTCATGGTCAAATGCTAAAAGATAATTTTGTGTTTCCACTGGACAGAATTAGAACCTTAAAAATTAGAAATCATGAGATATGGCCGGGCTTGGTGGCTAGGCTGTAATCCCAGCACTTTGGTAGGCCAAGGTGAGTGAATTGCCTGAGCCTGCATGTTCGAGACCCACCTGGACAACTTGGAGAGACCTCATCTCTACAATTTAAAAAAAAAAAATTAGCCGGGCGTGGTAGCGCGCGCCTGTAGTTCCAGCTACTAGGAAGGCTGAGGTGGAAGGATCGCTGGAGCCCAGCAGGTCAAGGCTGAGGTGGCTGGGAGTGGCCACTGCACTCTAGTCTGGGTGACAGAGTGAGATTCCAACTCAAAAAAAAAAAAAAAAACGAAAGAAAAGAAATCATGAGATACTAAAAATTGATTAAAAATTGGCAATCAATGTTGAAAACATAATAGTCAAATAAATACTACATAGCTAATATATATTGAAAGAAAGAATAGAGAGATGCTGAGTTTGAATATAATTTTCACACTGTAGGTGGATATTTTCTATGGTTGATAATCTATCAACAAAATACAGTATTAAATATGGAGTTTTAAAATAACCTCCTAGCCGGGCTCGGTGGCTCAGCCTGTAATCCCGCGCCTTTGGGAGGCTGAGGTGAGTGGATTGCCTGAGCCCGCGGGTTCGAGACCCGCCTGGGCAGTGAGACCTCATTGCTACAATAAATCAAAAAAAAAAAAAATCAGCCAGGCGTGGTAGCACGTGCCTGTAATTCTGGCTACTTGGAGGGCTGAGGCGGAAGGATCGCCAGAGCCCAGCAGGTTGAGGCTGTGATGGCCGGGAGCGGCCACTGTACTCTAGTCTGGGCGACAGAGTGAGACTCCAACTCAAAAAATAAATAAATAAATAAAATAAAATAAAATAAAATAACCTCCTGATAAAAGTAAAAACAAACCACTTAGTATGATTGACTTTCTGTAATAAGATTGAGAATGGGGAAGATTGAGGTATATTTATCACAAAAACACTTCTGAAAATTTGATTAATTATTGACTGTAATCAATATAGGAGACAGTACTAATTATCCTTAGTATTACATTATTATATAATATATGGCTAGATCTTACTTTAGATACATATTATTACCTTTAATTTTATTATCTATCATCATGGGTTTAAAATGTTTTAGACTTTAATAGTCATTAATTTAGTTCTTTTACAAATGAACCAAAATATCTCCAAAAAAAGAAAAAATTTATTTTTAAAGGAAAAATAAATAATTTTTAAAAAACATAAATGCTATTGTGGTATGCCTTGAAACACTTGAAATCCTGACTAAGCCTTAAGTTATTATTTTCTAGTAAAATCTAAAACAAAGATCAAGACAAATATTACACAGAATAATTAAATGCATGACTTTTTTGTTGAAAATTTATGGAAATTAGATTGCTATGAAAATAGTTTTTAATTAATTACTTATTTAATTAATTCATTTTTTTGCTGGACACAGGTGATCCTTCCACCTCAGTCTTCCAAGTAGTTGTAATTACAGACGCATGCCACGACACCCAGTTAGTTTAACTTAAAAATTTCTTGATTTCACCCAAACATTTAATTCATAGTTTCTCATATTATGGTTATATAATTTATCTCAAGTTTGTTTAATAAATAATTATATAATTATTTCTTTCTTTCTTTTTTTTTTTTTTTGTTTTGAGTTGGAGTCTCACTCTGTCGCCCAGACTGGAGTGCAGTGGCCACTCCCGGCCACCGCAGCCTCGACCTGCCGGGCTCCGGCGATCCTTCCGCCTCAGCCCTTCAAGTAGCTGGAATTACAGGCACGCGCTACCACGCCCGGCTGATTTTTTGATTTATTGTAGAGATGAGGTCTCGTTGCCCAGGCGGGTCTCGAACCCTTGGGCTCAGGCAATCCACTCACCTCAGCCTCCCAAAGGCGCGGGATCACAGGCTGAGCCACCGAGCCCGGCTTGTATGTAGTATATCTTAAGACATATCACTCACCATGGCATTTTGAAATGAATTAGGAGAGGATTTAACGATAAATATTCAAGAAAAAAGAGAAAAGAAAGACAAGAAAAGATTTTAGAAGGGGGAACTCAAGAAAGAAGAAGAAAGAAAACAGAGAGAAAGTGGTGGAAGAAAGAGGAAGTTTTGAAAAAAAGAGAAAAAGAAGTAAAGAAAAAAGGGACAGACAAAAGTTTTCTGTTGTTGAAAGGCAACTTATTTTCACATTTCATTATAATTCACACCATCAACATAGTTTCCATGGCAAAAGAGGAATTTGGGGCTTTATAGGGCAGGATCAAAAGTGCAACCATGATGATGATTCCAAAAAGGACAGTTTTGATGCAAAAGGCAACATCCATCTATTCTTATTTTATGACCAATTAAATATTATTGGAAAGTCAAACAGCTCATGCAAATTATTTAAATAGCCCAAAAATGCACTTTACCTTCAGGTTAGAAAGATAATTTTAGGTTGCAACAAGTAGAAGATGGCAATGGGGGCAATCAAACACAAGGCAAGTATTAATTAGTGGCAATTTCAGGGGCATGAAAAAGCCACCTCTCAATGTGAAGCCTTTCATATTGGGATACGTTTGTTTACACCTATTGAATTATCCTGCTGATTATATTACTTTCACTAATTTAGGTTCACTGGAGCAGAGAAAGAGTTAGGTTGACAATGATAGCAGCCCCAAAGAGAAGGTTTTTCTCTTTCCCTTATTCAGGCTTAAATGTTGATATGAGGAATGAATTATAATAGAAAGGTTACGGTTTCACATAATAGCAATGCCTTAGTGTCTCAATTTTTCTCCTAACATTTCATATATATATATATATATATATATATATATATACACACATTTTTTTTTTTTTGAGTTGGAGTCTCACTCTGTCGCCCAGACTGGAGTGCTGTGGCCGCTCCTGGCCACCGCAACCTCGACCCGCTGGGCTCCGGCAATCCTTCTGCCTCAGCCTTCCGAGTAGCTGGAATTACAGGCATGCGCTACCATACCCGACTGATTTTTTGACTTATTGTAGAGATGAGGTCTCGCCAAGTTGCCCAGGCGAGTCTCGAACCCGTGGGCTCAAACAATCCATTCACCTCAGCCTCCCAAAGCGCGGGATTACAGGCTGAGCCACCGAGCCCAGCTTAATTACAAGCATTTTTATACTAGCATTGTGTTTCTTCGATTATTACTTCTTACACATTTTTATATTCTCCAGTTCTTTCATAATTTCTGTAGTGAATTAGAGAAAGCAAATTGTCACTTCAATTCATCTTCACCTTCAGTATCATAATACTTTATAGTTCTATCCAATTAAAAAAAAAATGAAAACAACTTAGCCCTTTTTTGCTTAGATCTTTAGGATCACACCCACACAATAAATGACCTGAACAATTTGAGTGAAAATTCTAAAAGAAAGTTTAGATTACAAGGCATAGGTACTGCTATTATGAAAGTGTTGATTTAGGATGGTAAAGTTAGAAACACTGTTAAATATAACAAGTATTGGTGGTATGTACGTTAGCCTAAGGAGTGACTGCTGTGCTTCCTTATTAGTATACATATATTTTATTTTTATTAATATGCATATACACATGTACATTACATATATACATACTATAATATATAGATGTACATACACACATGTGTTTCATTGATAATTTGTACAGTTTATAATTATATGTAATTGATGCTATATACATACATAAGAAATATGTTTATATCTACATACATAAATATATATGTACATATTCCTTTTTGTTACTATATTCAGTATTTATTGGCATATTTACTGTATGTTAACACCACCATATTCTTCCTTTCCAGTAGACAGCACTATGTTGGTCATTGCTGTGTTCTCTCCTCTGCTTGTTTCCTCCTTGTGTCTTGGTAGTTATACAACATTCACATCAATTTTACTAATATTGCTTCCAAAGAAAGTAATGAATGTGCTAAAAAATGACCACATCTGCAAAGAGAAAGCAAATTAATAAAATACTTTTGCAATATACTGAGCATTGTACCTCAAGAAATGCAAAGTGTATACTTACATTTAAGTTTAACAGTGTTGTTACTCCATAATATTTCAAGGAGAAGAAAAACTGTCGGTGGAATACTAGGAAGGAAGGAGCTTAGAACCTAAATTAAAGTTGTGTGAACTAAAACAAAAACCAACTCTCTGGTTTTACCATTGGAAGATAAATGCACAAAAAGTTCATAAGGTATGAACCGATTTCCAATAATTCACCAAGTGAAGGAACATTTAGAGAAATTGCAAGTGACAATATATTTTCTTACCATTACATAGTTTGTAAAATGGAGATGGCACCACAACCCAAATCTTGGAATGACGTTCCCTTCAATCAAATGGATGAGGTTAAATGCATCCACAGAATAAAATGTTAATAGCGGTTGGACTTTTGGCTTCTACATAAAATTAATGATGTAATAATTGTTAGATAATATTCAGGATTAATTTTAAAATATATTTTCATACAATTATCTGGTTTCAGGAGGATTTGTAAATGTTAAAATATGTTTTGGGCCACGGAATCTTGAAATAACACTCTATTTCTCTTTGGTTCAATCGTCTGATATTCCTGAAAGGACTCTGAGACAAGTACACACACAAATAAGAAGCAAAATATTTTCAGCAGATAGGTCAGTGTTCTGGTGTCACCTTCACAGGTCTCTCTGGTCTCTAAAGATGAGTGCTTCTCTCCCAAGTAAAATTCTTATCACTGATTAAAAAGAGAAAAACCAGATAATTGCATGAAAATATATTTTAAAATTAATCCTGAATATGATCTAACAATTATTACATCACTAATTTTGTGTAGAAGCCAAAAGTCCTCCCGCTATTAACATTTTATTCTGTGGATGCATTTAACCTCACCCATTTAATTGAAGGGAACATATTCTTGCTATTTGAAGCACAGATAGATAGTGAGGAAAAGCAAAATGGATAAATCAACCTGTATGCTCTCTCAGAAGTAGTATATATGAAGGCTCCTGGAAGGAGAAAAGGTAAAGAGGGCAAGTGATAAGCGGAGGGAGTTTCAAGCTCTTTCATTTGCTGTGTTTACATTAGTTGTAGTCCATGAAACTTAAACTTAATTACCTGGCTAGATTTATGAAAAAAATGGGACAGATGCCACTGATAGGTAAGTTTATTCAAAATATGACTATAGGAAATCACATTGTTTAAGTAACGATTCCATAATGCAGAAATATCAGAGTCTTCTCAGAAACACGTCATGAATGTTTTTCTGTCTTTTTACTAGCAGAGAACTTTCATATGGAGGTACTGGCCAATGCAATCACCTGGAAAGTACAATTCCATGCAAGCATGCATGGAAAGGGGAGATTATATCTATTGACAGATATTATTTATAAATATTTTGAAGACCTAAACAAATCAAAGAAAAAAAATACTGCAAACAAAAGAAATGTAGTCAGATAATAGTATAAAACAAATTAGTGAAACCAAGTGCCTCCAGCTTTTAAAAAATTAACCTGTTCAATATATAATGGAAAAAAATACTTACTTAATTAAACTCAAAAATGACCCTCAGAATAAGCATCAGAACTGTTGAGAACAATACGAGAAAACTAAAATATTTTAAATAAATATTTAAGAAATATACAAAAGTAGACAATATCAGTATTTAAGAAATATACAGATTTAGATAATACCAATAAAAGAGAATGATCTATGTGATTGTTATTGTTTACTTTGACCTAAGTCCTTTGGAAAATGAGTACATATAACAAGAACAGCAGGGGAGGCAGGAAGAGAGAGAGAGCAATGGATGAATGTGATTAATGCTATCACATAGATCTGATAAATAAATCTGACGGGGGGGGAAAAACAGAAAACAAAAACATGCAAATATATCACAAAACAAGGTTTGATTATTCATAATACAGTCATGTGTGGCTTAACAAAGGGAAATGAGTTGTTAGACAATTTTGTGGTTGTGTGTACATGAGAGAGCACAACTACATAAAACTTATTGGCATAGCCTACTACACACCTAGGCTATATGGTATAGCCTGTTGCTCCTTAGGTCACAAACTTGTACAGCATGTTACTTGACTGAATACCATTAGGCAATTGTAACACAGTGATATTTATTTCTAAACATAATATAGTATAGTAGAAATCCCATATTGTAATCCTATGGGATCACTGGCTGTGCAAGCAGCCTGTCTTTGACTGAAGTGTTATTTTGTGGTGCGTGACTCTATATAAAAATTGTGACAGAAAATGTTCATCAACCCAAGAGAACAATAGGCAATAAAAGAACTATAAACGGGAAAAAAAAAGGGTAGATAATCTTTAAACATATTTTTTAAAAAGGTCAACTTCACTCAAAGTAAGAAAATTTTATTAAAACAAAAGAAAATATTTTTCATGTATCTGTATATCAAATCTCTGAAAATTTAACACCCTGTCCTACTGGTGTATAATCCAACAGGGAGACATTGGCAATATCTAGCAATATTTTGTATGAATTTTCCTTTGGCCTAAAGTTATCATTTTAGCATCTATCCCAAAACAGAAAATGAATAACACACACAAAAATATTTACATAGTAGCACTGTTTTTAATAGCACAAGACTATGAGTAACTCCAAGTCCCTAAATAAAAGTTGGCTATATAAATTCTGGTATATCTATGTAATGCTGCTGAAAACTTAATAGGGAAGAGAATTCTGAATATATATGAATATAATATTGAGTTAAAAATAATCTGCAGAATATTTAAATAGTATTGTCAGTCTGATTAAAAAGAGGATTTTTATGTATG
This sequence comes from Carlito syrichta, assembly GCF_000164805.1. Taxonomy (NCBI): domain Eukaryota; kingdom Metazoa; phylum Chordata; class Mammalia; order Primates; family Tarsiidae; genus Carlito; species Carlito syrichta. Next base: position 1,040,830 of record NW_007255712.1, read on the forward strand.
TATACATTTTCTTATGTGTTCAAAAGGTAGAAATTGAAAAATGAAGTAAAAACTAATAAAAATATTTGTCTATAGGAAAATGAAGGAAACAGAATCAAATGTGCATATTTAGAAGCTTGATTTTTTAAAATAAAAAGTGATTTCTAATTTAAGTGGTGGAATCATTTGAACAATTACCTAATTGTGTATGTTTTAAAGAACTAAAATTAATAAAGAATAAAGAATCTGCTTCTCAAATGACAAAATTCAAATAGAACTAGATGACTGTAATTGTATATAAAGTGAGTGATTTAATTATAATAAGAAGACAATCTCCATGTGTTGGTTGAACATTTTCTTGAATAAGTTCTAATGACAAGGACCATTCAAATTTCAATATTATTCTCTATTTTTGGTGGTAAAATTGATGCTGCTATTTCAAAATTATTATATGCGTGGTGAATATGAAGGAAGTAGGTAATTATGTTATTGTAATTAGAATCAAGATATTCTATGAAAGAAAGGCAATGCAAATATAAAATTAAGCTAATAAAAATCCTGCGATCTTAATTTTTATTTGAAAATCACAGTAAACTCATAATTTTCTCTCCTAATTGAGGGTAGGTTTGCTATTTTCAGAATGTTTGCATTCCCCCAAAATTCATATGTTGAAACTAATACCCACTATGACGGTGTTGGGAACTGGGACCATTGGGAAGTGATCTGATCATCATGAATTGTATTAGTGACCTGATAAAAGAAACCTGAGAAAGCTTCCTTGCCCTATATGCCATGTGAGGATCCAGCAAAAAGGCCTCTCTATGGACCAGGAAGCAGGCCCTCAGAACCCACAAAATCTGCTGGCACCTCAAACTTGGACTTCGCAGTCTCCAGAGCTGTGACAAAAGAATTTCTATTGTTTATATGGTACCTCATCTACAGTATTTTTTTATAACAGTCTAAATATTATGATAGTGCTCTAGTGTATTTGTGTGCATATCTTTATTGGTATGACATATACATCTATCATCACGATAAGGAAAATTTCTAATATATCTATATATTCTGTTATGACTATTCCTCATTTAGAAAATTTTATCTTTGTTTTTCTTCACTACTCAATATTTGGGGTTTTCTTCAAAACCAACCTACTCTGATGCATTTTTCCTTTTTCTATTATTTATTTTTCAAGAGCCTGTGGGATCTCTCTACAGAAGGTAATTTCATTCCTTTAAAACAGTGAGCCAAAACTGAACCCATTATCTTCCCTGCCACTCAAAGGCCCCCTCTTTCCACAGTACCTGTCTTTGATATCTGCAGCATCATCTTACCAGTCAAACATAATAACTTTTACTTTCTCTTATCTTTGAATCTAATCGACTTCAAAATCCTTGCATTTTTTCCCCATAAAATGCTTTGCAACTGACTAATCACTTTCATTTTTAAAGCCTCATGACTAAATCTGTTCCTTCATTACTGTCTCAGTGTTTCACTCTGTCTGCTCCAAATTCTCCTCGCATAACCAACTCCGATTCACCTTATACCCTATGGATATGCTAATATTTAGAAATACCACTGTATCTGTGTCATTCTGTAGCATTTAAGAATATATATTAACTCTCATTTTTGGTGTTTTCAATTAGCCATATTATGACGGCAAACTGTCCTGGGTAAAAATAATGTTCATGCTCTACACATATGAAAACCTCCTTTCCGAAAAATACTTCACTTTTAATCGTATGCTTACCTCGTTCTTGTCTTCAGAGCAATAATTGAAAATCAGGATGGGAATACCTCGGCAATACTAACTAGCTTTGGAAAGTCGAGTGATATAACTTGAACCAAAAGGACTAGAAAGAAGAGTTTGCGTTTCATTCTGCATGAGTATAATTTTTTGCCTCAATTCCTCCAAAGGTAAATAGCAAATAGGTATTTACAGAGGACAGAAGCTGATAGTTGCCATCTTTTAGTCATGAAGGAGACAAAAGTCAGCATCTTGAAAAGAGCAGAACTAAGAATTGCATAAAAATGTAATTGAAACATTAAATTCCTCTCCCTGGAGTCTGCTTACTTTTGAACTCCTTGTTATGTGAAATAATAAATTCCTTTATCATATAGATCAACCTGAATATAGTTTTTTATTCCAGCAGTCTAAGGGATTCTTGTAGCCACCCTTTATCTATATTTGCAGTTAAACTTTCTGCTGTGTTTATTATTACCACCCTTTCCTCTCTGGTTTTTCTGCCATCTAAATTCTTCTTCAACTTCAAGATGTCTCAGTCCTATTGTGTAAAAGATGTGGGTGAATTTTCTTGATCCTTTTGGGTAAAATTTCTTCCTTCTCTAGACTTCTATAACATTAAAAAGTGCTAAATTATTATGTGTATTCATCCCCATCTAATATTATACATTTCTAAAAGTAATGTAGGTATCCTTTTTAATTTCTCCCTATAAATTTAAACAAAATGGCTGGTTCATTTAGAGCAACAAGAACTAATAACGTAAGTTTTATTAAATGAATGTGCAATTCAGCTGTGTTATTGCTAATTCGAGTTGTGAGGAAATCTTAAAGTGAGATATCTGTCTATCTATCTATCTATCTATCTATCTATCTTTCTATCTATTATCCGTTGTAAGACCCTTTACATGTTTGTATTCAAGCATATTTTTCTATATTCTATATATTTTCTTTGTTGTAAATGCTCATCCTGTTCTTTCTCTATTTTAGATGTGTTCAATCTTCTCTAACTTTTTGCATTCTTCTTCCAAAACAATTGTTACAATCTTACAGTCTTCTCTTTTGCAACATTGAATAGCATATCAAAGATGAAAAAAATTAAGCTTCTCTTTAGGAACTGCTGCATGAGTAACGTTTATGGTGTTTCATTTTTAAAATGGTGTCTATTTGTTTTAACTGAAATGTCCATTTTTCTCCATTAGATGCTGAGCGCTACGGGATTTTTCTTCAAAATAAATGCTGTAAAGCCCACTCTTTCACTATAAAGTGAAGAAAACCACTAATAGAGGCAGCTGGTATTTTAAGAGAAAAAAAGACAGTCACCCAAAAGTACAGAATTTCATTATAAATCCTGAACATAGAAGAGAAATACCGCACCATAGGGTTATTGTACAAAGAAACAAAAAGAAAATGAGAAAAAGAAAAGCATGTTAGAGAAAAGACTGTCAATCCTTCCAATGAATTTAGTTATATACTTTCCAAAAGTCATATTCTGATGCAGGAAGATAAGAAAATGTTTAATATGAGACCCAGAGAAGAAAGAATTAGCTAATTGGAAACTATTTTGTAAGCCATCTCTGAAAAAGACTTTCATTATTTCCCTCGGCACAAAAAACTAAACCTAGATCATCATGCAATGAGATAAAAATACACGAATATACTAATACAGAAAGAGCTACAAACTACTGTTCTCCCTTAGTGATCTGAAAAGGATGCTCTGGTTATCAATCTGCCTGACCAACTTAATCATTTTTACTCCTATCTCCACCCTCCTGCAAGAAACAGCTAAACTTTTATGTGATGCTTAGTAGTAGACCAGAAAAGCATAGGATCTTGGAAAGAGAGAGAGAAAAAAATTGTTATAAAAGAAGTAGTTAACTTACAGAATAACAATCTAGAGGAGAGGGTAAAATCTAACATCCTTGGGCAGAATGGGGTTTGTTTTGTCTTGAGGGGATAAATTGGAGAGAGGTTTTATAGAGTATAGGATACCTTCAAGTAAAGAGAATAGAACGAGAAATAGGTAAGATTAATGGGAATTAGGAATATTGAATTGGATTGTCTTGAATGTTAAAAGATGGAAGTAAGCAATGAAATCTTAATTGACTACATTTTACATATTTTAATTCATTTTCACTTGTGATAACACTATAAGATTGCCTCACATAATCACACGGTCCATGGCATTTGTAAAGCTAAAATGATATGTATGTAATGTAGAAAAACTAGAATATTCATTCATCCAAAAGTAGAGGTTATTGCCATTTTCAACCATTTTGCTTGTTTTAGATACAAAATCTTGTGTCAAGTCACCTTCTAATAATGTTGCATAAACATAATGAGATTTGATATAGTCTACTGGAATAGAAAGCACAATGACCACTCAAAGATGTCTATATTCTAATGCCCTAGAATCCATGAATTTATTTTCTTACTTGACAAAAGGAACTTTGCAGATGTGACTAAGGTTAAGAACCTTGAAATGGAAAATGCTCCTGGATTGTCCAGGTGGGCCTAATCAAGGAGTCTTTAGAAAGATTGCTCAGTTGAAAAGAGAGATGCTATAAGTATAATAGATTTAGAAAATTAGCCATGCTTCTATCTTGAAGATGGGAAAGGAGTCCAAGAGCCGAGGAATGTGAGCAGTCTCAAGATGCTGAAAAAAGCAAGGAAACAGTGAAATCCAAGAAGACATAAACAAATGGAAAAATAGTCCATGCTCATGGATAGGAAGAAACAACATTGTTAAAATGTCCATCCTACCAATGGCAATCTACAGATTCAACGCAATATCCATTAAGTTACCAACATCATTCTTCTCAGACCTGGAAATGACAATGCAGAAATTCATATAGTAGAATAAATGACAACGAATAGTCAAAACAATCCTTAACAAAAGAAACAAAGCAGGAAGTATCACACTTCCAGACTTCAAACTTTACTATAAGTTTACAGTAATCAAAACAACCTGGTATTCATACAAGAACAGGCATATAGACCAATGGAACAAGATAGAGATTCCAGAAGCAAAGCTGCAATTTCTCAACCAACTCATCTTTGACAAAGCCTCCAACAACAAACACTGGGGAGAGGAGAACCTATTCAGTAAATGGTGCTGGGAAAACTGGCTGATGACATGCAGAAGATTGAGACAGGACCCCTACCTTTCACCATACACAAAAATTAACTCTAAATGGATCAAAGACCTAAACATAAAGCCTCAAACTATAAGAATCTTAGAAAATACAAGAGACACCCTTATGGAAGTTGTAACTGACAATCAATTCCTATTCAGAACTCTAAATGCCCATACCTTACGAAATAAGATAAACAAGTGGGACCTCATCAAAATAAGGGTTTCTTCAAAGCAAAAGAAATCATCAAGAGAACAGGGAGACAACCCGCAGAATGGGAAAAAATATTTGCCAAATGTATCTCTGACAAAGGCCTAACATTTAGGTTCTACAAGGAACTCAAACCCCCCAAAAGGCAAAAAACAAACAGCCCCATTAAAAAGTGGGCAAAACACATGAATAGACACTTCTCAAAAGAAGATATACAGACACATAAAAAGTGCTCAGCCTCACTCATCATGCAAATCAAATGCAAATCAAAACCACATTGAGATACCATCTAACCCCAGTATGAATGGCCATCATTAATCAAACAAACAAAAACAGATGCTGGCAAGGGTGCCAAGGAAAAGGAATGCTTCTACACTGCTAGTGGGAATGTAAACTAGTGCAACTTTTTTGGAAGATAGTGTAGCGCTTTCTGAAAGAATTAGAAATTTACCATCCATATGACCCAGCAATTCCCCTATTGGGAATATACCTGGAGGAGCTCAAATCATTTTACAAAAAGATACCTGCACACCTATGTTTTTGCAGTTCTATTCACAATAGCAAAAACATAGAACCAACCATGTTGCTCATCGAAGCTGGACTGGAGAAAAAAAAATATGGTACATATACATAATAGAGTATTACATAATCATAAAGAACAAACATATGGACTTTGCAGCAACTTGGATGGATTTAGAGTCTATCATACTCAGTGATCTATCACAGAAACAAACAACAGAGTACCTTATGTTCTCACTCATAAGCAGACCTTGAACAATTATAATTCTATAAGAAAGGGATTGGCAGGAGTGGGAAACTGTCAGGGGAGGGGGTGGGATGGCAGTTGAGGGAAACTGCTGGGGAGGGAGGGGCATACCTCATCAACAAGGGAACCTGCATAATCAACGTCTGTTTACCTACCCTGAATTGTACCCCACATCTTTATTTTAAAACAAAATCAAAGAAACAGGTTCTCCTCCAGAGCCTTCAAAAAGAGGTGCAATTCTACCAACACAGCCTAATGAAACCAGAGTTGGAAATTTGACCTACAGAACAGTGAGTTTATAAATTTGTATTGTCTTAAGCCACTAAATTTGTGATAATTTGTTAGAATAGCAATAGAAGTTTAACTGTCGCCTTTTTAGGCAAGGGTCTGTTAACAAGAGTATATTTAAACCAGGTGGTCAATTTTTTTTATATAATTCTCTAAGGCTGAGCTAGATTAGTGGTCCTTAACTCCTGTCAACCACATTAGTAACACATGTTCAATTGAATAATACTCATGAGTAAACCCAGATTTTTACAATAGTGTTACTGCATCCTTAGTTATGTGCATTCTTGGTGAATTAGTAAAAATTTCATCAGCTTTTTATGTCACGTTAATGTAGTATTTGAGTGTCTCTGGCAGAGAAGGGAAGTGTTGTATAGATAGTTCAAAATGGCAGCCAGAGATAAAGTATCATGATTGAATTGAAGTGGTAATTACCAATGGACTAATTAGACTTTACAGAAAGCCATGGTTGAGTAAAATACTCAAGTTGGTTTTCCCATGTTGAGGGGAATATCTACTGCTAAATGTCCATGCATAGCTATTAATAGCACTAAAAGTCAACATAACTCACTTATTTCATTTTAGATTATTTGTTTCAAATTTGTCAAAGGAAGAACAGAAAGCACAAAGGCCAAAAAATTCAAATAAAATTGGAATAAAAAATGTGATTTTCAATTAGGTAGCATATGTTTCAAAACTGAATCAATTAAGATGGAAGTGACACAGAGAGGATCTGAGACCTCTCTCAAATTCAAGATAACTCTCAAAGAAATACTGCCTGCTTTTACTGTATCTTTTCTCTGTCATATCTCTTGATGCCTAGATAGGCATCTTATTGTCCATATTTTTTAATCACAGTCTTACTATAAATATTGGTGCACAGTTTGATATATAATCTTCTCCCCTGACTTTATTCTTCTCCCAACTCGTTTATATATCCCCCTAAAAGTATTAATATACCTTCACCTCTTACAATAATGCAGATTGAATTTATGTCATACACAACATTGACAAAAAACAGGTTACAATCAAATTATCAGTACTTCTAGGATAGGGATTCTTATTCATTGACAAAAGACAACTTAGATGACTGAAAAAAATTCAGTAGATTGTTTTTGATAAAAAGAAAAGTAACAGCATATATCAGTATGTTTTTTAAAAGGCAACCTGAAAGAGAAAAGAAATCTGATATATCCTCTTATAAAAATTTTGCACATTTATTAGAGAATAGGAAAAGCTATGTGAACTTTCTAGACTAAATAGTTTTACTAAGCATTTTAGATTAAGTTTGATAGTTGTATTAGAATATTGTGTCAGTTTGTAGATATAAGTTGATTTTCAAGTTAAATTTTCATAGCATTTAAGTAAGTAGACAGTCTATACTTTGTCTTATTGTGCTAGATTTTGAAGATAAAAATCTACATGCATTTTTACAGTGATTATTCATTTCTAATGTGCTTATTGAAAATGTAACTCATTACAGTTTATTGTCTGTTAGAGAATTTTTGAAAGACAAAAATCAATGAATGCAATGAAAACATAGCTTCAATTATGCTTTAAACCATTTCTAAAGAATAAATAATTCAAATTTAAATTTGCTTTGTTAAGTAGTCCTACTATCCATGTAAAATAAATATTTTTCCATCTGCAACTTAAACTTATCATTTTAATATTTTGTATAGATCTTTAAAAATCCACTATGTATCCCATTGCATCATGCACACAGCATATATAGCTTGGAAGACTGGGATGGATGAAAATTACATAGAAGACATATACTATGCTTTGCCACTGTGTAGTATTTGCTAAGATTTATTGATTAAAGATTTTGTAAAAATACTTTTAAAATGATGCTTCATAATTAAATGAGTATTTGCAAATTTAGCATGAAGATTCACAGACAATAGCTTTTATAATAAAGTCTCTTATATTTAAAATAATATGGGTAATTTTAAAAATAATTCTATACAAATAGTCAAAAATAGCATAATTGCTTGAGAATAATAGTAATGACTATTATTAATATGCACAAGGATTTATGTTTAAAACTACTTAGGCATATCATCCCTGAGCTAAAAATCACGAGGCAAGTTAAATGATAGGACTTGTGAATTCTACATTTGCTCAAGAAAGCACTTCTTTTATTTACAATATGTTCTCACTTGTCTCACGTCTTTTGAAAACAGTGCATGTTCTTGATTGTCCACTCTCCTTTCTGCATTCCAGCATACACAATTTCTTCCTGCACATTAAGTATTTCTTCCCGAAATGTAAAGGGAAAACTATTCATTTTCCCCTTAAAATGACATTGCATATCAGCCATGCCATTTTTAGAATATTCTATGTTAAAATAAATGTAAATTTAGTTAGTAGTGGATCTTATACATTCAATATCCGTCAGATTTTTCTAACAGAGGAACTAAAGAGAATTACAAATATATAAGACTAAAATGTACAGTACCAAATACTGCACTTTTCAAGAGCCAACTAGACCGGTCAGGGAAAGATTCAAGAAGCATCCATAAATAATCAGTTTTATTTATGAATCAGCATTGATTCAGCATCATTTAATTAAATAAGTCACCTTCATATTTTATGTACAGTATGTCACAGAATACATATCTTAATGACTGTTTCTTTAAGTGACGTACAGTAGATGGTTGCCCTAAGTATCTTAATTTTCAAAAGCAGTGTTTCCACTGGTATGACTGCTGATAAGGAAAATACACATTTCATGCCTTCAGAATTTTAAAGAAAGCAGTTGTTGAGTTTAACACTTCATTAGTCACCTCATACATCACAAGCACTTTATTACTTTTTTTCTTTCCATATCAAGAAGAATTTCCATAACAAATAAAAAAAAGAGCATAAAAGAATATCAGGAATTTGTGGCACACATCCATGAAAGAAAAATATTCATAACGAGAGAAGAAAAGATAAATAAACAGGATGAAAGCCACACTTCAAATGACACAATGATAATGACTATTAACACTATGAGAAAGTATCATCATCAACCACCAGCTTTAGATGGCAGCATAACAAACAAGAGTAAAGAACAAAAGAATACTTAGCAATCACCCTTTGCTCAATTTTTATTAGAAGCCACTTTAATTTACAGTCGTTGTTAAGACCTCATCTCTACAATAAATCAAAAAATTAGCTGGGCGTGGTAGTGCGCGCCTGTAATTCCGGCTACTTGGAAGGCTGAGGCGGAAGGA
>NW_007255712.1:1050281-1063049 GCF_000164805.1 Carlito syrichta
AAAAAAAAAAAAAAAAGAAGAAGGTAGGATTCTCAGATACTAAACAGTTATGTGAGAGGTGTTCAATATCCCACCAAGATGGCATTAGACAGGTCCCCAGAAATTATATACAGACTTGTGAAAGCTTAAGGAAGTCATGAAAATGTTATCTTTTCAAAAAACCCCATTGAGTGAAAAATCTGAGATCTGGAGACTATTTCTTTGCTTCCTAAACTCTAAATGTATTGAAGGACTGTCCATTTATAATCATTGTCTTCACAACAAGGCAGTATACCTGAGTAAGACAGGAGCAAGTGAATGAACCTCTCACCTTTCCTCCTCAGGGGCTCACCTTGAGTGTGGTAGTATTTTCCTAAAGTTCTTCCTAACTTAAAGATTTTCACCTCTGCCTTTGATCCTTAGATTTATCTTGCCTTAATATCTGTCTTAGTTTGTTTTGTGCTGCTCTAACAGAATGCCTGAGACTGAGTAATTTATAAAAACCAAAAAACTATTTCCTCATAATTTTAGATACTGGAAGTCCAAGATCAAGAGGCAAGTATCTTGTGGGGACCTACCTTCTAGCTGTGTCATCACATGGCAGGTAAGCAAGAAAGATAGAAGGGGTCAAACTTGCACCATTCCAATGACATTAGTCTCACTCATAAGGGCAGAGACTTCCTATTTCATGAGACACAACAATATTAAAATTAGGCGAGTTAATAAAGCTAAAATGACCTCTAAGTATTCTAGAAAAAGGAAGAGACACAAATTCTGACTTTAAATCAAAAGATGGAAGTTATTAAGTTTAGTGAGGCAATCATGTCAAAAGCTGAGATGAGTCAAAACTTGGCCTCTTATACAAGTTGACCGAGTTGTGAAAGCAAGAAAAATTTCTTGAAAAAATTTAAAGTGCTACTGATGTGAAAACACAAATAATAAGAGATCAAAACAACCTTAGCAATGATACAGAGAAAGCTTTAGTAGTCTGGATAGATTACACCAGCCACAACATTCCCTCAAACCAAAATCTAATTCAGTGTAACACTACCTCTCTTCGATTCTGTGAAGATTGAGAGTGGTGAGGAAAATGCAGGGGGAAAAAAATGTTTGAAATGAGCAGAAGTTAGTTCGTGAGATGTAAGGGAAAAAAAAAATTTCCAGAACATAGAAATGCAAGGAGAAACAACAAGTGCCATTGTAAACGCTGCAGCAAGTTAATCCAGATGGTGTAGCTAAGATAATTAATGAAGATGACTACACTAAACAATAGATTTACAATGTAGATAAAACAGACTTATGTTGTAAGAAAACGTCACCTTGGACTTTCATAGCTAGAGAGGAAACGTCAATATCCTCACCCTCAGCACATGCAATCATTCTTGTGTTCTCTATCGCGATAATTTTTTCATTTTTAAGAACTTTATATCAGTGGATGCTTACTGTATGTGGCATTTGGGGACTGCTGTTTTCACTTAACATTATGTCCCTATTGTGAACTTTATGTTTGTGTTCCCCTCAAATTCATATATTGAAGCCCTTATTAACAAAGTGATGGCATCTGGAGATGGGACCTTTTGAAAAATCTAGGATTAGCTGAAGCTATGAGGATGAGGCCCCATGTTGGGATTAATGCCCTTGTAGGAAGAGAGATTGGAGAGATTTCACTATCTCTCTCTGTCTGCACACAAGCCAAAGGAAGACCAAGTGAGTGCAGGGCGAAAAGGCGGCCATATGCAAGTCAGGAAGAGAGATTTTACCAGAACCTCATCATGCTGGCATCCTGATCTTGAACTTCTAGTCTTCAAAACTGTAAAAAATAAAATGCTGTTGTTTAAGCTTCCCAGCCTATGGTATTTTGTTATGACAGTATGAGCAGACTAAGGCAGCTTTCGTGATTCATCCAAATTGTTGTGTATGTCAACAGTTAATACTTCGTTGTTGCTGAGTAATACTTCATAAATAGCTGTACTACCGTTTCTGTAACTATTAATGTGCATTCTGGACACTAATAGACATTTTGATTATATATAGTTATTGGCTATTACAGAAAAAGCTGCTATGAACATTTATGTATAGCTTGTGTGTGTGTGTGTGTGTGTGTGTGTGTGTGTGTGTGTGTGTGTGAATATATTTTCATTTATCTGGGATAAATGTTCATGAGTGTGATTGCTGGGTTGTATGTTAAGTACATATTTAGTTACTTAAGAAAATGTCAAGCCACTTTCAAGTGTACAAAGCTTACATTCTTATAGGGTAGTTAATCTTCATTCATTCAGCATTTAGCATTATTACAATATTTTATTTCAGATGTTCTATGTTTGTAGCAGTATCTTTTCATGGTGATAATTTAAATTTATCTAATGACTTGTGATGATAAATATGTTTTCCTGTGCTTGTTTGGCACCTATATAACCTCTTTGGTAAAAAGTCTTTTCTCTTCTTTTGTACAAGTTCTTATTAAATTATTTATTTTTGCTTGTTTCAGTGTTGAGCTTTAAGTTTTCTTTATATATGTAATTTAAATAAGAGACCTCTGTCAGATATGTAGTGTTTTTTCCCAATCTATGTCTTACCTTTCTATATTTTTAGCAGTGTTGTTGAAAAGGCAAATGTTTACAATTTTGATGGAGTAAAATGTATCAATTTTATTATTTTATGTATCTTACCTTTGATACCATATTTAAGAACTGTTTACCAAACCCTAAGTCCTAGAGACTTTCCTTTATGTTTTCCTCTATAAGTTTTTAAAAATATTTTAATTAATTCAATAAATAAATAATTTACCATCTCTGGTATCCAATTGCTCTATCCCTATTTATTGAAAAACTATGCTTCCTCTGTTGAATTCACTTGGCACTTTTCTAAAAATTTCAGTTAACTGTACTTGTGTGGATTGATATCCAGGTCCTTTCTGTTTTTATTTCTTTGCCTATATCACAAAATTGACATCTTTAATTAATTAATGCATCTTTATATTAAGTTTTAATATTGGACACAGTTATTCTTTCAATTTTTTTATTCTTCTACAAACTTAGCTTAACTATGTAAATTTTAGAATAATCTTGTTAGAATTTTAATGAGAATTGCCTTTAATTTGTAAATCATTTTGAAGACAATAGAAATCTCTACTATACTAGGTCTTCTAGTCTATGAACATAATACTTCACTCAAATTATAATCATCCCTCAGAATCTGCAGGGGATAGAAACCAGGATTCCTGTGAATATCAAAATCTGTGAGTATAGGGCTCACGGATAAGGAAGGCCAACTGTATACAGGTTTTCTTTTCATTTTTTACCAATATTTTTCAGTTTTCAGAATAAAAGCTTGGTAATATAACTTTTGTTATATTGTGTGTTTATAACAAAACATTTCCTTTTGAACACATCAATAATATGTTATAATTTTGGTTTCCATGTTTCATCACTAGTGCAATATATTTATGATTGACTTTTAGATGTCGATCTTGTATTTGTGATCTTGCTGAACTGCTTATTAATTTGTGTACTTTTTGTAGATTTCTTGGATTTCATACAGATATAAGCATTCCATCTGCAGACATTTTCTTTCTTCCTTTCAGGTACATGTTTTTTGTTTTCTTTCTCTACTGTGCTTTTTAGAACTTAATACCATGTTGAATAAGATTAGTAAATGTGTACATTCTTTTTTATTTTGAATGCTAGGTGGAAGGCATTTAGCTTGGCTCATTATAAACTATATTAGCAGTAAATTCTTTTTTAAGAACACCATCATGTTGAAAAAATTCCCCTTTTCTCGTAGAGTTTCAGAAAGTTTAATCATTAATCATTTTTATCGAATGCTTTTTATTTGTCAATTGGTGTTATTATGTGGTTTTTAGCCTATTAATATGATGGATTACATAAATTGGTTTTTGAATACTAAAATAGCAGGGTACGGATGAAAATTCAAGTTTATACCTGGTATTCTTTTACACGACTCCCATAAGAGGAAGAAGTTATTTGTTTATGACAGTCAGACAAGCATGGAAGTCTAGGCTTCTCCCTCTTCCTGTGTTAGTAGAGGTGAGTATGGGGTCAGATACATTTTTCCATAGCATTTTCTTAGGGTTGGATTTTTGTTGTTGTTGTTATTAGATTATTCCTTTTTTTGTCTTTTGGCTATTGCGAACATGTTATTCTTGTGAATTATTTTTTCTCTACTGTTATTGCTATTTCTAGTTTGATTATTTCTCTAGCACCTAATGAGATATATGAAGAAAAAAGAAAACCCAGGACTCAGGAAACATACTTTTATGTTGTTCCTCAAGTTCTAAGATTCATAGCTAATATGCCTACTTCTCTCCTTATTTCAGAATATTATGTTTGGTTTGTATATGATGTTTTGAAATTTCTCTGTACTTGTTGGTAAATGCAGGGAGAAGTATATGTACTCCATCTTGTTTAGAACTAAATGTTGGCATGTATTTTTTAAGAGCTTAATCACTTTAACATTTTTGCATTGCATTGCCAGTAAATCTAGAGCATTTTGCTGCCACCAAATTTTTCAATCCTTTCAGAAAAAAAAAATTACCTTTCATTACAAGTAAGTGGTAGAATAATTTATATGTAAAACAGAGGCAAGAACAACACTATAAATTTGTCTTAGACAAATGTCTGGCCTAGAATTTGACAGACATTCTGCTAGTCACTAGAGGATATAAAGATACATAGCAAATAGTTATTTAATTATAAATGGGACAATTAATCAGTAGATACAGAAAAAATAACCACATAAAGAAATGAAATGTGTCAAGTATAACAAGAGAGTTAAGCATATGATAATATTAGAACAGAAAGGGGAAAAACATAATCTGTTCCCAAACTGTATCAGATTTACCTAGTGGCCTTTTACACCAGAGAAGCTTGGCACTAATCCAGAGTTTCTAACTTAGCTGAGTAAATCAGCAACCAAAATATGATTTTTAACAAGTTCCCTGATGTCACTAATATGCTAATTCAGAGACCAACTTTTGATAATTACTAGTATTAAGAATCTGTAAAGAATTTCTGGAGAGTGTAATTATTAATACTTCTCAGAACTGAATAAAAGTTGACCAGAAAGCCCAGAACACAACGCTTATCTGTGAAAGGTATTCTCAGGATGATATTATAATAAAGACGTGTAAGCTGGGCTCGGTGGCTCAGCCTGTAATCCCGCGCCTTTGGGAGGCTGAGGTGAGTGGATTGCCTGAGCCCGTAGGTTCGAGACCTGCCTGGGCAACTTGGTGAGACCTCATCTCTACAATAAAGCAAAAACTTTGCCGGGCTTGGTAGCGCGCACCTATAGTTCCAGCTACTTAGAAGGCTGAGGTGGAAGGATCGCCGGAGCCCAGCATGTCGAGGTTGTGGTGGCCGGGAGCGGCCACTGCACTCCAGTTTGGGTGACAGAGTGAGACTCCAACTGAAAAATAATTATAATAAATAAATAAATAAATAAATAAATAAATATGTGTAGTCACTAAATATTTTGTGTAAAAGCTATTCTGTTTGAATTTTGCTGTACAGAAACTTTGAGAGAGAAATGCTTTCTATACACATAGAATTCAGAGAATATTTCCATTTAGGATTCTTGGTTGCAAAGGACAAAGGTCAGATTTTATCAAAATAAAAAAGTGAAAAAGAATAATGTCATTCCTTATGTATTAGTAACAAAAGGGTTATCGGTCTTTAAGTCTAAGCAACTTTTGGTTAAATTTAAGACTAAACATTAGCTTATTCTTATCTTAATTAAAAGAAGGTGAATTTGTGAAAGTAAGACCAATGCTAGATCTTTAAGTGAACAACAATTTTTCTGAAATATTTTATTGTATAGAGCTCTAGAATGTAAAACTATATTAGATGCTTCCTTTAGAATTAAAAACTATTAGATGTTTCCTTTAGAATTAAAAACTTTTAGTGGTTTCTTTTCATTTTGTTCTTACTAACAGCCTGAAAACATTATTTCTCTCTTTTTCTGAATCAAATCAGAGACAAGTACTGCTACATTTTGGATACATGAAAAAAATCATTTTGTTCTAGTCTCATAAATTTCAAGTTTCCATACAATTTTATACAAAATATCCCTTTTCTCTTACCTTCAAATTTACTAATTTCATATATAACTACTTTAAAATTTATTATTTAGCTAATGTTATTTTGTTATTACTTTATATTTTTATTTAAATAATGAAAAGGAAAAACATGTCTCTGTTTAAATTATATTATCAATCTGTATTATTCTTGTAGGCATATTCATTTAGGTAGATTATTGGCCAAAGATGCAGGCTAGTGAAATATAAAACCTACCACAAAATAATGTTAAATAGATATTCATAAAATGAATGAGATACTCTTTTATTCTTGCTCACTATTGTTATACTCACAACACTTTTGGGGTTCCCAAAAATGTTTCAGAATGTCAAGGTCTGTCATATGTCTGCTCTGCTTACAGAAATGTATTAAAGTGATTAAAGTAATTATGAGTGTGGAATGTGGAGCCAGACTCGTTCAGTTATGATCTCAACTTACTTTCTTAGCAATTATTTAATTTCCTGTCTCAAAATACCCATCTATAAAATGGGAATAATAATGATGACCTTTTTTATGTATATACAGGATCTTGCTCTGATGCCCAGACTGAAGTGTAGTGGTGTAATCAGAGCTCACTGTATCCTCAAACTCCTGGGCTCAAGCAATCCTCCAGCCTCAGTCTCCCAAGTAGCTGAGACTACAAGTGCAAGCCACCATTAATTTTTGTGTGCAGACAGAGTTTTCCTATGTTGCCCAGGTTGGTCTTAAACTCAAGTGATCCTCCTGCCTTAGCCTCCCAAAGTGCTAGGTCAGGAATGAGTCACTGTTACGGGTTTGCAATGATGATTATAACAGGACTTTTGTCCATAAGCACTTTGTGATATTAAAATAAAATCAACATATGTAATGCACTTTTTAAACATTCATTAATGTTATTTGTTACCATGAGTGAGATTCTCCAGACTATATCTCATGCTACACCACATGGATAACTCACTTTGCATGGTTCACCAACGACAAAAAGAACTTATAAAACTAAAAGTAAGCCAAATGACCTCCATGTGACACTTCCTTTTTTCACTCTCACCTAAATCCCAGACTAACATTCTAATGATATTTAAAGAAAGATTCAGAGTGCAAAAGATGGGTGAAAGCCACAGAACTAAAAGTTAGTGGATGAACAGCTGTTCTGTAAAGTTTAGAGCTGGGTAGCCCCAGTATTTCTACCTGGGAACTTTGGAGGCAAAAACTGTTCTGAAGAGGCAACATTTCTTTTGAATCTGACTTTGTCAGTCTTGTGGAAAACCCCATCCATCTAGGAAAGCCTACCTATCCAAGAGAGCAACTAGATTCAGAAGAAATATTTCCTCTTCAGAATTGTCTCTGCCTCTAAATTCCAAGTGGAAATACTGGGACTACTTTATTCCAAACCTTAAGGAACTGTAGATTCCCATTCATGTCCTTAGCTTTTACTTGCCCACTGATTTTCTTTTCTTTCTTTCGTTTAAACAAAGGAGGGGATTCAAGGCAGAGGTGAGTTGAAAGGAGTCAAATGTTCCTTATGGTCATGGTAAAGGAAGCAAATGATGCTTAGGATCATCATCCCAAAGCACCCTTCAGCCCATAGGCAAGGAAAAGGGATGCCAGGCAAATCATGACTAGCAATGATGAGAATCTGTCTGCTCATCCTCTCACTATGACAATACGGGCACTGATTTCTTTTAACTGTTCCCCTGAAATCTGAACACTTGCATTAGCACGAGACACATGTGTACCATTCTATTCAGCACAGTGAGCCATCTTGGGGTTGCTCACTGAGTGCAGAGTATTACAGATTGATATACAAAACAGTTACCATTGATCAATATAAATATCCTGTCTTTCAACTCTCTTTCAGTTGTGGACAAGTTCAGAGTTACTTGACTATTATAGCCCCATAGCCGTTGTCAACAAACTATGAATGTTCTCATAAACAGACCTGGAAAAGTGAATACAGGTTTATAAATAAATCTACCCAAAAAAGCTGAACCAATTATTTGCACTTTTGTTTAAAAAAAAGTTAAAAACTTTGATTGTATTTTTGACAAATCAAAGGAAGGGAGTTAAAGCCATTACTTTACATAAAATTCAGAGAGGAGAGAGCCTGATCTATGAGTCTACAGATTTCTACAATCCCAATTCTAGTTTATACCTGAAAGTTATAAAATTTCTAGATATATATATCTTCTTCCTAGGGAAGCCTGCAGGTGATTAGTGACATACAAATTGACTATCTACACATTTTTCTCACTCTTACCACATACTTATTCTTAAACTTCTTTGCCTCCAATTTTCCATTCTTGTTTCTTCCAAAGTCTTGATCCACTAGTCACATTCTACCTACAAGTTCAGGCATATTGCCAAATCAAGACACG
This sequence comes from Carlito syrichta, assembly GCF_000164805.1. Lineage (NCBI taxonomy): Eukaryota > Metazoa > Chordata > Mammalia > Primates > Tarsiidae > Carlito > Carlito syrichta. The sequence continues at coordinate 1,058,707 of NW_007255712.1, forward strand.
TTTATTTTCACACCATGTCATGATCCTGTAACTTGCTCGAAGCCCTGCTGGCTATAAGGGTTCCCCTCAACGCTATTTTGCAGGACTCTGCCTACATGAGGCTGTCATTAAGAAGCAGCCCATTTATAGCCCTCACCATATATCCACCCATTCAATGCATGAACCAGGAGTAGATGTTTATTCCATCCTCGCCACTTCTATGATCATAGGTGTGCAATGAGGGAGACAGTCACCGAGTGTGAGGTGACTTGAGGGATCCAGTGCCACCTCTTATATGCTCTGGGACAGCACAGATCTGACCCTGAGTAAATAGCTTTTATCATACTATGGTTTATGAATATATTTGTCTGGCTTTATGATTTGATGCATCCAGTAGTACACATTTATGACTGTATAATCATTTGGTGTTCCACGGTCAGGTGCTTAGCATCTACTATGGTGTGGTGAATCTGCAGTATTTATACACTGCTGCTGAAAGAGCAGAATGGCGCAGCCACTTAGGAAAACAGTCTGGGAGTTCTTCAAAAGATTAAGCATAGAGCTACCATAAAACTCAGCAATTCCACTTCTAAGTATATACTCAAAAGAAATGAAAACATAGATTCACACAAAAACTTGTACATAACAAACACAGCGTTATTCACAGTGACCAAATAGTGGCCATAGCCCAAATATCAATCAACGATAAGCAGATAAATAAAACATACTATGCAATGGAATATTATTCAACAATAAAAGGAAGTAAAGTTTTGTAACACTACAACATAAGAGAAACTTGAAAACATTTTCACCTTCATGAAGCTGGTCACAAAGTAATACATACTATATAATTTCATTTAGATAAAATATCCAGAATAGGCAGATCCACAGAGAGAGAAGTAGATTCATGGTTACCAGAGGATGAAAAGTTTGAGATAAATGAAGATCATCACCTATGAGTAAGAAACTTATTTTGGATTCTGAAGTTGTGTTGATGGTTGCACAACATCATGAATGTATTCAAAACCACTAATTTGTATGTTTTAAATTAGGCAATATATGGTATATAAATTATGCCTCAATACAGTTTGTCCCAAAAGTTGTTATAATCTTACAGCAAGAATATGACTGTATACTGTTTGCTGTGGCTGTTATTATAATTGTTGATTTTTTTCTTCATTTAATAAAATATGCACTAGTGTATTTTATCTAGTCTACTTGCCAAGGAAAGACTTGTGTGCTTCTATTAAATTGTTCATTGGCTAAGTCCTCCAATTTTAGCAGAGAGCCTTGGTTTAGTCAAATGGATAGCAAAGTGAATAGCAGTCCTGACCACTGTTTCTCTGAAATAAGCTAATCTTTTCATTTTATCAAAGTCCAGTTAAGTGCCAAGGTATCTAAACTAAAATTCTAACTTATGCTTTAGTGATAATGACTGGTGTAACAAGATGCATTTTCCATTAAGGATAAAACTTTCAAACTCTGTGGAAACCAGGCAAGGAATATATTTTTTGAAAAAATACCTAAGTAAATATCTACATACAAATTCACGTATCTGTGGTATTGTAAATATTATGTATCTGTAAGTTTGTGAGGTTTATCTTTGTTTTTGTTATTGGTTTTTGGGTTGCGGTCTCCTCTTTTACCCAGGCTAGATTGCAGTGGCACGATCATAACTACCACAGCCTCTATCTCCTGGGCTCAGGAGATCCTTCTACTTCAGCATTCCAAGTAGCTGGAACTACAGGCATATGCCACTACACATGGTTAATTTTTTATTTGTTGTACTGACAAGGTCTAGCCATGTTGCCCCGGCTGGTCTAGAACTCCTGGACTCAAGCAATCCCCTTGCCTCTGCCTCCCAAAGTGCTGGGATTACAGGCATGAGCCACCATGCCCAGCTGTGTTAAGCTTTAAATTACACTTTCTATCTTGTTGCACATCTTTGCCATTTTCAGTCACCCCACTAAGAAGCTATTTATTCATCACTTATTTTAAAAGATCCAGCATTAAATATATGTAACTTTTAAAAATCTCAAAAATATAACAACTCAAGATAAGTTCACTTTAAATGGTTTTTAGACCTTAAAACAAACCATAATATACCACCTATCTTCTGGAAATAATATCTTCTATTTGATTTCAAAAAATCATTTCAATCATTTATGCTTTTTTTTTTTACATTTTATCATTTTTTTCTTTTAAAGTGTTCAACAAAATGAAATATGATATGAACTTTGCCATCATTTATGAATTAAGAAAGTGTCTGTCTACAAACCCGGACTAAAGAAATGCTTCTAAAAAGCTTTTGGGACAATAAACCCTCTTTATATTGACATCTAAATTCTAGGGATATCTATTAGGAAGATTTTTGTAATTCTCTTTTCTCTCTGGTCCATTTTATCTCGCCTAAGTGAAGCATAGTGTTAAGCAATTAGTCAGGTAATTTAGGAAAAAAACACCAGCTATGTGTGACTGGATTTGACTTTGGAGGTTACACAATGAAAGGCGTTGTAAGGATAATTATTTCTTTCACTCTGATGGAGACAATAAGGACCATAAGACATTGAACTTCTTCTATTTTCAAGAGACTGAAATGAGACTAGACTTAAGGCATTTCTTAAGGTATTTTTCTTTCTCTTCCTTTCTTTCTCTCTCTCTCTCTCTCTCTCTCTCTCTCTTCCTACCCCCCCCCTTTGGTCTTAAAATAAACCTTCAATTTTTAATATCCCCAAGTTAAAAATTTTTAATGCTACTCAATTAGGTCTACCATTGTCCCTCATTCTTCTAATTCAGTTTCTTTTTAACATCACAGTTAGAAGCAGACAGCTGGCTGACAGTTCCAGAGAACCTCCCACTCTAATCAAATATGAGAGTGTTCTCTTCAGTGGTGCTTATTGCTACGTTTAAGGTGGGCAAATGACATTCATGATGACCTTTTATACTCAGTAACAAATAACATTTTAGGAAGACTCTGAACTATCAAATATAATAAGTAAAATGCTCTCCATATCACAATAAGATAACTGTAAAAAAATCAGTATTTCCAGATAACAGTTTTGCCAAAACAGATGAATTCTTAGATTGTTTTCACAAAGGTATAAAATAAATTTAAAATATTTGTGTGATTACTTAGTTAGGAAAAGTTATATTAGAGTATATATTTTCTCTTTCTATTCTAATAGTTTATATATATATTTTCATCATAGATGAGTGTTGCACAAAAGAGCAAAGGTTTGATTTTTCTCTTATATTTTTCTAACAGTGAAGTCTATGTCTTCTTGTATGCTAGTTAATTAATAACTGAATATAATTTGAAGTGAAAATATAGCAAAATTTTAATAATGAGAATTTCTCTTTTTAAGATACTGTTCATAGGTTGTCATTATATAGTCACCAATAACTTTCATATTTCAGATTGAATGGTTATCTCAAAGTCCTTATCTTATTTGACCTAGCAGCAACATTTGACACTAGTAATCATTTTCTTTCTAAAACACCTTTTTCTTTGAATTTCCTCTTACATCTCTGATCATTTTTCTCAGTCTCTTTTACTGGTTTCTCCAGTCCTCTAATAGTTTTAATGTTCCAGAAATCATCCCTTGGATCTCTTTTCCCTATGTAAACTCATCCAATTACATGTCTTTAACCATCATCTATTTGCTAATTACTCCCACTTTTATATCCCTCCTTAATTTGAGAATCAAGTATACAGCTACGCACATGACATTTCCCGACTGGATGTCCCATAGAGATCTCAGATTTAGCATGTTCAAAAGTGAGCTCTTCTTACATCTTCCCTATCTTAGTTAATAGTAATTCTATTTTTCCAGTTGCTCAGGCCAAAACATTGCTGTCAACTTCAAGTTCACTCTAAATCTCGAAGCTCATTTTGGTCAGTCAGAAATCCTATCCATTTTGCCTTTAACATATTCAGAACTGTCACTTCTAATTAGGCTTCTGTCACCAGCTGACTGAAACCATCAGCAGCTCTCACCTTTTAACCAGTCTGTTGAAGTTTGTCTTTAATATGGCAGCTAGGGTATTCTTCTCCATATGTAAATCGCATCACTCCTCTGGTCTAAACCTCCCAATGACTGCTCATATCACTGAAAAAAAGCCTAAGTACTTATTATGACCTAAGAAAGCTCATATGATCTGGCTGCTAATTACTTCTTTTTCTTTCTTGATACATTTCTCTCTCATCACTCTGCTCCAAGTCACTTTGTTTTTCTTTTCTTTCTTTCTTTCTTTTTTTTAAGTTGAAGGGTACAATTCAAGGTCAGATATACAAAAGTTCATTATGCCGGTACCCTTGTGGATGAGTTTGTGCCTCCCCTTCCCCTGGCAATTTTCCACTACTG
>NW_007255712.1:1063192-1083429 GCF_000164805.1 Carlito syrichta
AGGCAATCCACTCACCTCAGCCTCCCAAAGGAGCGGGATTACAGGCTGAGCCACCGAGCCCGGCTTTCTTCTTCTATATTTGATGAGACACTCTGCTTTTGTACTATAATCTCACTAAAGGTTGAAATTTGAGATAATTTTCCTCCTGTATTTTCCTTGTGATTTTCTTTACTAGATCTCGAAGAATTTTGTAAATTGAATGATAAAGCTGATGCAGTACTTCTACCAAAGTAAATTCTACCAAGGTTTCCAGTAAGCATGAGATTGCAGACACATCAGATGCTAAAAAAGCATTTAAAAACTTGAATAATTTCTCTCTCTCTTTTTTGTTCTTTTAGAAATGTCAAGTAAGTATGATGATATGTTTTATCTTTACATTCAAGTCAAAAGTTTGGGAGAAATACAATAGAACCAGAAGTATGCACAAACTCCATGACTGAAAATGAATAACGTGGAAGTTATAGGGAGTATGAAATTAGAGCCAGCACACCTATTTTTTTTTTTTTGATTTGATCATGTCATGTTTTTAGGTAACAGGAAGAAAAATTCGGATAGCATCTAGAATATTTGCTGTCACATTTTAATGAACTTTTCTTACATAAACTTGTTTATGTTAAATCTGAGGGTTACAAATTAACAGCCCATCACACTTCCCATGGAAAGCATGCTAAGATATAAACAGAATTGTCAAGCAAATCATCTTCTTATCTCTATACATCTCTAATAACCAAATAACACTTTCATTTTCCTCACAAATGATGCCAATCTAAATTTTTTAAATTATTGCCACTAAATTCTTAACCAATCACTTAAACACAAAAAGTAATTAGAAAAACATATCTAATAAAGTAAATTCACAAACCTCTCTAACTTTAAGCAAATCTAAAAATTTTATAAGTTATTATACATGTTGCAAATATCTACAGGGTGTGTAGAGGATATACTAGACCCCTATAACAGAAGAAGAAATATGGGGATTTTAAAGTAATTAAACCCCAAAATCTATGTTTTTGACAAATTTTTTGACATACTATATCATTGGCATCTACAATTATAAATGAAATTGTCCTAATTTCATTTTTATATTTTGTAGAAAAATATATTTTTTGTATTTGTTTATTCTAAAACTTCATCTGTTGCATTAATAGTGCTGCTCTGTGGAATTTTTAGAATTTTCTACATGTAAGATAATGTCTTCTGGGAATAAGGACAATTTACTGCCTAAATTCCCATTTAGATGCTTTTCTATTTTTTTCCTCCTGCTAATTACTCTGGCTAAAACTTCTAGTACAGTGTTGAGTAGAAATGGTAAAAGCAAGCATCTTTGTCTTACTCTGAATATAAGGGGGAGAGTTTTCAGTCTTTTACCATTTTGATACAATGTTCACTGTGGGTTTTTCTTAAAAGATCTTTATCAGATCGAGAAGATTATTTTAGATGCCTAAATTTCTGAGTGTTTTTATTATGATGGAGGTTGGTGCAAATTGTTTTCTGCATCAGTCAGTATTTGTTTTCATATTTCATTCTCTTAATAGTGTGTATCACCCTGATTGACTTTTGTGTATTGTGCCATGCTTGGAGCTATTCACTTGACTATTTTACTACTGTTTCTCTAGAAACACTATGATTATGGTGTCATCATCACATCTCTCCTTGAGAAAGGATTTTTGACTTTTTGGGACTTAGATTGGCCGTACTCAGGTTATCAAAAATAATCTCCCCATCTTAAGGCCTTACCGTTGATTACATCTGCAAAATGCATTTTTGCCATGTAGTTAACATATTCACAGGTTTCAGGGATAAGAAAATTGATATTTTTAGTGAATAGTAATTCTGCTTTCATCATAAAGAAGGATAGTAAAGAAGAAAAACTTCATGAACTCCTAGTTTTCTTACATCGCCTTATACTTTTCCTTGGCGTCATGTATCACCAAAATAACAAAATAATTATTTATATATATTTATTACATTTTTGTCTTTTTATCAACTCTAATTTTTTAAGTTTCTTACTCTAAGTTTCCTGGAGGCTTTGAGTATGGTACTGCTATCTCAGGGCCTAACACATAAGAAATATTCAATAAAACATTTATGAATGTTAATTGACTGATATTGAAATGTCCTTCTAAGGACACAGTAATTCTCACACTGACTGAATTCGTCATTATTGTGTCCTGTAAGTTTGAGCAAGCTTTAATGTTTCTTCCATAGGAAGATTTCCCTCCTACCCTAGATGAAACATGGAATCAATATAGTCATGCTGTTTCTGAAATTGTCCTATATTCTCAGCTTAGTGTTGCCAGATAAAACACAAAGTTTCCAGTTAAATTGTAGGTAAGCTACAAATAATTCTTAGGTTAAGTATGTCCTGTGTAATATACTAAGAAGTTTGTTATAGTTCATCTGAAGTTTAAATTTCATTGGATGTTTTGTATTTCTACTTACTAAAACCGAACCCTCTACCTTAGACGCCTAAGTTTTCTATTTTATGTCATTATAGGTCAAGGTCTGTCTTATACCAAGTATTAATGTCTTAGCTTCTGCCTTGGTACCTGTCCCTGAATCCCTCTATAATAGAGATTGCAAAACTTTTTCTGTAAAAGTCCAGAGAGTAAATATTTTATACTTCAAGGACCACATATAGTTTCTTTTGCATATTCTTTATCGTGAGCTTTTTCAGTTCAACTTTTTAAAAATGTAGCAACAACAACATTCTTAGCTATAAATCATATAAAAGTAGACCAAAGACTTACCACGGAATGCAATTTTCTAACTCCTTAGACTAGAATTATTTTAGATATCATCTTAGTTTCTAGAATAGAGATCCTGGTTTGTTCTTCCAGAAAACTACATACTTCTTTTTGGTTTGAAGACCTCGTCTTAAACAATCATTGGAGAGACCCTTCTAATATACTCTATTGTCTGTTAAGTGCCTGATTCTGCAATTCAAAGCAGTTCTTCACTCACCTTCTTCCTAGAACCCACTTTCATCCTACAGCCATGATCTTACTACCTATCTTCATCCTATAGCCATGCTTTATCTTCGATCTGAGAGGAAGCAAGCATCCATTACTTATAACCCAGATTATTAAAAAAGCAGGCCCTAAGATGGGGATAGGCATCAAAAGATTTGTTAGATGAAAAGTATGTTACCAAAAAAATATGGAAATGGCACGAGAAACCATCTGTCTGCAATGCAGATGTGACCTTGTAAAAGACAGAAGGAAGGAAAAAAGACAAAGTAGAAGCTACTTAGACCAAAGCGAAGATTTATAAATATTCAGCAGGACCGATGAGGCATACCAAAAGGAAGGGAAAAAAAGCAAGGTAGAAGCTTCTTAGACCAAAGCTCAGATTTATAAATATTCAGCAGGACTGATGAGGCATACCACAGCCAAAGCTTGACATCAGAGCTGAGCTGTCTCTTGTCTCCCAGAAATGGACCAACTTTAGTATCCTTGCCATTCTCAGTTACTGCCAGATAGCAGCTCATCAGAGTGTGTCCTTAACATGAACACAATGATGAATTTCAGGGCACAGTAGTTTGTGCAATCAATCAACTAAGCTTCCCAAGTCAGAAATCTAAGAAGTAATTTTTCTGTGGCACGTGCCAATACCACAGAATCTCATGGAAGTTTTTGCACCCAGGAGAACTCTGTATTACACAGCTAACTAGTGAGCTGGATAGATAGATAGGTAGGTAGATAGATTTAAAGTATCCTTCTCTCTTGCCAGAATCTCCCATTAATAACAGACTAAAGAGAGCCCATTTGTCACTGGCAGAGCTAACAATTGTCTGTACCCTATGGGAACTAATTTATGTGGACAATCTCCATTTCAATAATCCAAGACATTCTCAAGCCCTTAAAACATAGGTAAGGTGGTAGACTTTTTCTGGACAGTGTTGTTGTGTAAGGGAAGTCACTAACTTCTGAACTGATCAGAAAAACTCAAAATCCGCCTCCCCACCCAGTCTCTAGTCTTTACCTGTCAGTCAGAGCCTTATCAGTTGCAGTGGCACTAGAAAATTTTCTAGATGTACTTTCATATTCCGGCTGCTCCCAGACTGTAAAGTTGCAAGTTTTAATGCTATGCTAGTTCAATTTCCAAGAGATGTCAGTTTTCTAGCTTATAAAATTATAATGTCTATGACTTTTTAAAGTATATGTGAAATGTCTTTTAATAAAAAATTAGAATCTCAATGTCCATATCATTGGTTAAGCAATTTCAGTAAAACTATTTACATGTGGATTGTGAGTAATATTTGTTAGTAATATGGCTATTAGCAAATGGATTACAAAGTAAATATGTTTTCCTGTGAGGCATAGTTTCTGAAAATGTTTCCAATGCTGAAGTAGGTCACGTGCTAATGGATAAGCATAAATGAAGGCTTCAGGTCATAGCTAAGTCACAAAACTCACCTGGTGAAAATGTCAGGGACACATACATAATCATAGTGAATATAAAATTTGCTTCTAGGGATGAGCCTGAAAAGTGATTGCACAAAAGCTGGCTTATCCCAACCTAAAAAGTGGTTGCAATCATCACCCGTGTCTAGTGTAGGAGTCATATCCTGCATTACATACCTACCCTGTTTATGGTCTACCACTAGACTGATGTATATGACTGTGTTCATTAATTACTTCTGATTAATTAAACTTCTTCACATCATAAATGTGGTACCATAGGCTATTTTTTAATAAAAATATCTTTGTGTTGTAACAAAAAAAATCAGTGATAATTGGACAATATTCATATTGAATGCATGTTAATTGTCAAATCTCCTAGAAGTCTTCTCCTGGCATTATATCTGTCTCTCTCTATGGCTCTCCACACCTCATCCTCATGTGGTAGAATCTGGGGAGAAAGAAGTGTTCATCTTCTACTTTAAATTTTCAGTAATAAGAAATGTCTTGCTATAATTCTATTATATTTTCCATATTGTGCTTTTTTCCCTGTAATTTTTTCAATTTCATTCATTCATCACAATCCTATTTTATGATATCAGAGAAAGGAAAAAGTTTTTTGACACTTCCTTACAGCAGCCTATTTGAAAAGATTGTTTGTGCCCCCTCTTACATTTTTATTTTAACATCAAAGGTAATCCTCAGTTCTTATCATCATTGCATATTTGATTATTTCTAGGTGACTCACTATTGCCATCAAAATTCTGGAATAAATGCCAGTTTGCCCATTTGAGTGTTATCTACATCAGTACTATGACCTTAGTACACAAGAATTAAACTATGACTTTAAAAAACAAACAAACAAAAAACCAATGTTTTCTAAGTGTTATCACCACTATGCTCCACACACTTGAATATATTTGTGAGTGATTAGGCCATGTTAGACATGGATAATCCTGGACTGGACAAGAGGAATGGTTTACCCAAAACTGCCAAAAAAAAAAAAAAAAAAAGCATAATTAGAAGGGGAATGGAAATCATGACTGTGGAGGAAGGCCAGTGATTCAGGCCAGTATGCAGCATTAAGATAAAATACTCTAGCAAACAAACAAAAATTTGCAAAATTATAAGCTAGAAAGCTCCTAGACAAATCAGGGGAATTGTAGATTCATCAGAACAGGGAGTTCTTAGTGGCTGTTATTTTTTGTTTTGGTTGGTTTTTTTGTTGACCTGTAAGAGAAAAGGTGTTACTCCTATATGTACCCCATTTGGGAGGTTTCCGTTTTATCAAGTCCTCTGAGAATAACATATAAAAATTTGGTTTAAATAACTGTTGGGTTTTGATTTGCATTTCTCTGATGATTAGTGAGGCTGAGCACTTTTTCATGTGTCTGTTGGCTGCCCGTATGTGTTTTTTTGAGTAGTGTCTACTCATGTCTTTTGCACAGAGAAATGCAAATCAAAACCACATTGAGATACCACCTAACCCCAGTAAGACTGGCCATCATTAATGAAACAACAGATGCTGGCCAGGATGCAGAAAAAAAGGAACACTGCTACACTGGTGGTGGGAATGAAAACCAGTGTAATCTTTTTGGAAGATATTGTGGTGATTTCTGAAAGAACTAGAAATTGACTGTCCATATGACTCAGCAATCCCCCTGTTGTGAATATACCCGGAGGAACTCAAGTCATTCTACCAAAAAGATATCTGCACGCGCATATTTATTGCAGGTCTATTCACAATAGCAAAAACATGGACTCAACCATGCTTCCCATCGAACCTGGACTGGATAAAAAAAACTGTGGTGCATATACATAATGGAATATTATGCATCCATAAAGAAGGACAAACATGCACTTCACAACAACTTGGATAAATTTAGAGTCCATCATACTCAGTGATCTATCACAGAAACAAAGAACAGAGTACCATATGTTCTCACTCATAAGTGGGCCTCGAGCAATGATCATAATACTATAAAAAACAGATTGGCAGTAGTGGGAAACAGCCAGGGGTAGCGGGTGGAATTTGCAGTTGAGGGAAACTGCCAGGGGAGGGAGGGGCACATCTCATCAACAAGGATACCTGCATAATGAACATTTGTATAACTAACCCTGAATTGTACCCCACATCTTTAAAATAAAAAAGAAAATTCAACTAGGTAAGTATTTATTATCTGCTCAGTATTTGTCTAGGTACTTGTACAAAACATTTCACCCTCTAAAATAAATACTACAGTTATCATTTTATGGATGAGAAAATGGACCACGAAAGAAGTTGATTCAAGTTATTAAGATCGCACACGTCTAAGTGATAAAGACAAGATTGAAATTAAATTCTAACTGACCTAAATACTTGTGGTTAAGTTGTTATGCAATGACAAAATTTCTGGAAACACTCCCTATAAATTTATTCTTTAATGGGTTACTAGAAAATGCTTATGTCAATGTATTGATAATGATACCTAAAATTAGAAATTTCAAATAATTTGGAGCTTCCTGGGACCTCTTTAATTTCCATTATTTTCTTATTCTAGTACTCTCCTCTTGAGTTGATGAGTGTGTTCCAAAATTGTCACAGAAATCAAGTCATAATTTGAATTTGGAATTTGTCAACTATGATGAAAAATGAATTAAGCTACTTATATCCTTTATTATTATTTTTTTAACTTAATTTTTTTTTTATTTTAAAATTGTGGGTTGCATTTCAGGGTCACGAATACATATATTCACTGTGTAGGTACCCTTGCTGATGAGGTGTGCCTCCCCTTCCCCAAGCAGATTTCCACTACTGTCAGTCCCACCTCCTCACCCTCCTCCCATCTGCTGTTTCCTACTATAGTCAATCCTTTTTTATAGTATTGCAACAGTTGTTCAAGGTCCACTTATGAGAGCATGTGATACACAGTTCTATGTTTCTGTGAAAGATCAATCAGTATTACAGACTCTAATTCCATCCAGGTTTCTGCAAAGTACATGATTTTGTTCTTCATGGCTGTGTAATATTCCTTTGTGTATATGTACCACATTTTTTTTTATCCATTCCTCTTTTGATGGGCAGCACGATTGGTTCCATATTCTTGCTATTGTGAATAATACTGTGATAAACATACATGTGCAGGTATCTTTTTTATAGAGTGATTTGAGTTCTTCTGGGTATATTCCCAGTAGGAGGATTATAGGGTCATATGGAAGGTCAATGTTTAGAATTTTTAGGTATTGCCACCCTGTTTTCCACAGAGGATGTACTCATTTGCACTTCCACCAACAGTGTAGAAGAGTTCCCTTTTCGCCACATCCCAACTCCTTGTCTGACAAAGGCCTAACATCTAGGAATCTACAAGGAACTCAAACGTGCTGAAAAGAAAAAACCAAACAGCCCCATTACAAAGTGGGCAAAAGATATGAATAGACACTTCTCAAAAGAAGACATACAAGCAGCCAACAGATACATGAAAAAATGTTCAGCCTCACTAGTCATCAAGGAGATGCAAATTAAAACTACACTGAGATACCATCTAGCTCCAGTCAGAATGGCCGTCATCAAGCTACTTATGTTATATTTCATGTATGCTGCATGAAGAAAAAAATGTTATCCTAAATCATGATAAAATGTTGTACATGCCTAAATTAATGCTAAGGGAATCTTTCTGCCAGCAAGCAGAATAACTTTTACAAATAAATTAATACCAGCTTGTCATATATTCGCATAAAAAATTAGACAATTGAGATTTAGAAGATAAAACATTGATTTTATATCAGAAAACTAGGGAAAGTTCAAGTAGAAAATGATATCAAATATAATATAATTAAATAAAAAAGAAATCCAGTAAAAACACAAAAAAACTGAAAAAAAGGAAAGCTAATATTTTTTTAAGGTTTGGTATTCAACCAGCTCAACCATCTGCAATGACCAAAATATGGAAATCAAACGCAAAATTTCCTATAGCAATAAAATAATGCATAAAAGATTTTGTGTTTAAATTTTAGAAGAGGTTTTTCAAAGACATCTTTGTACACAGTTTTACAAAGGCGATTATCTCTTTTCCCAGGCCCGAGCACATTTGAGGGGGTAAATTAGCAGCTGCAGAAACAAGCAGATATAAAGCAGTTGCAAGAGGTGAAAACCTGGAATTGAGATGCAAAAGTAAATATATGTGAAAATATAAAAGAACTCACTAAAGCATATCCATTTATTAAAGGGCAAATAGTTCCATATTCTTCAGCAGCCCCTAAGGATATTAAATGGGTGCAATAGATTACTAAAGGAAACGTGCTTATATGAGTCGTCTCTGTGTTGTTAGAAAAAGGTAAATTGTATTCTAGTTACAAAAATAGAAATAAATACTGTAAAGAGAGCACGATTATTTTTCCCATCAAGATTGGATAAGTAGGGAAGTTAAAGAAGCAACCCTCCCACCCCCCATTTGACCTTTAAAAAGACAAGTCTCAGTCAGAAATGTACTTGGAAAATGAGACATCTTTACAGGAATGTACACTGTGAAAACACATATCAATAATTATGAGCAAGAGAGGAAAGTTAATGAGATACTGAGACACAGTAGGTCATTTTGAGTAATAAATCAGGATTAGTCACATTTAGCACTTAACTATTAAATTTTTTCTACAAGTTTTTTTAATAGAAAAAAATAATCACTATTTTTTTCTACCTAGGTTCTTTCTCTCATTATTTGAGTTTTTACCACTTTCTTGTATAGTCACTCTCTCACCCTTCTTCCCTCCCACAGTCCTTCTATAGCTGTTAACAGAGCGTAAAGAACTCCATGAGACAAATAGACAAATCTATCCTTTCCATGATCAGCTCTTCTGTCAGGCAAGCTGATGCAGTAAATCTTTCAAAAGACAAATTTGTCAGTTGTTACTGAAACAGCATGTGAGTTCTATACTCAGTGATTCTAAAAGAGCACAAAGAACATAGGGAAAAAAGTTAAATTGAAAGTTACCAATATGGGAAATGCATTAGAAAGAATCAGGTCAAGAGAGGCAAAAACTCAATTATAATCCCCCGAATTGAGATGGCAAAAATCTCAACTGACCCAAATTTCTTGGCTCCTACCACTTAACTACATTTATACTAGAAATGAGTTGAAACTCGAGCTATGCTGGCAGTCTAACACCTGCTGCCTCCTTTTCTCTTGGGTGGCCGAAGTAATTATCCACCTCTACCTGTACCAGCTTAGGATCTGTGAAATGTTGGTCATGTAGAGTCAATCATCGCCATGTTCTAGGGTGCCAGATGATCATCTGCTCGTCAGCGTTGCCACATTGCTGGCAGGCAAACCTCTATTAGTTTGTTCCATTTTTTAGTTTGGTCATGCCCAAATTTTTGCGCTGGTCAATTTGCATTTGTTTTCTACACTATGCACTCTATGGAAAGAATCATAATTTATCTGAACTGTGTTTTCTATATACAATCTTTTAAGACAATTTTTACACATGATTACATTTTAGAAATGTCTTCAATTAGGTTTTTGAACACAATCATAATTTCCACAGAGCAGACATACACACAGAGGAGACTATGGCTTCTCTTTATACGCACACAATTGTGCCAGCTCTGTGAAACATTTATCAGATTAACCCTGGCAGACTTTAATTTATAGTTCAGACCTCAGCCATAAATCTGTCCTACCTGGGCAAAATCATGAACAAGGGGAACAGCCAAGTTATAACATCACCGTGTATCATTGTGAGCAAAATAGCTAAGCAGAAAATCATTGAAATTTTGTTTTCCAGTTACACACCAAATAACAATAGGGAAAAAAAATCCCCAAGTTTTTCTATTTTGTTCCACATTCTTGACTGGTAGAATAGAATCGTTGTTTCTTATCAGCAGATATTTTGTAGCTTACACTGACAATGCAAGCAATTATTTTTTCCTTCACCACGAAGAGGCAAAAATCGGCTCAAAAATCATGAAAATAACTGGGCAGAAATAAGAGGAATGAAATGATACAAAATCTGAAGTTGACGAGTAAGAAGTTCATGGAGTTCCTCTCATGTCACTTGAAACTGTTTGAAAAAGACATAGTAATTACATCTGCTGAGACCAAGATAATTGGGGGTTGGATTCAGATACTTGAGGAAAGAGCAATTTATACAGATATACTGATAAAAGAAGAAAAACAATGGGGTTCAAGTTGATCATGAGTTGTCAGTGCACTCATAAAACTGTGTGTTGAGACTCAAGGCTTGGCCAAAAATGTAAACAAAGGAATCGGTATTATATGTGTTATCATTATTAACTTTTTTTAAGCCAGTGGTACACTGTGCGTTCATCCCTGGACAGTGTAATTATGGATATAGCCAGAAATGCTGAAGAGATATAGAGGAACTCCAGTCTTTGGAAAGTCTTCAATCTGGGTTCAGCTTTATGCTGAAGACTTTATCCATACGGTTACTTTAACAACTTTCTAAAATTAATATTACTTTATATAACAAATAAGAAGCTTAGAAAAAAATTGGCGTCAAGCTCATATGTCTAATTTAGTGAAAGTTACTATGCATGCAGGAAAATGTAAAACTAGGTAAAATTACATAGGCAGAGCTATATATGGAGTGAACCAAATGACACAGAGCTAGGCCTTGAGTACCTGATGGTTATCTGAACATTGCACCTATCCCTCCTATATTCATTAATATTAAATTTTTCTTTTGCAACCATGTATGTATCTAAACACATTATATGGAAAGTAATTTAGAATACACTTTTGCTGTTAAAATATAGCTGCTAAGGGATCATGAGAACTTGACCTACTTAGAGATGCAATCCTTAATTTATAGAAGAGAAAGAGCAAGATTCATTTGTTGAGGCATTTTGTGCATAATCGCCAATTAATTATTGTACTTTAAGCATTTGAAGCAGTTATTTATGAAGTGCTTTCAAATACTAGAAACTAAATAAAAGTTTAGAATGTCTAATTAAATTTGAAAACTTTTAATAAAAACTAAATATATTATTGACACTTTTCATTTGTGTTTATATAAATTATTTGATATTTTAATGTCTCTATTCTTCCTCACCATTAATTGCAATACTTTATATTAATGAGGATTGTAATTACTGCAAACAAATAAAACTGTGCCTATTATATATTTTACTATCATATGTATATATAATATAATACATTATTTCAAATTATGACCAAATATAATACTATTATACTATTATATTTGCATTTATTCATGTGTGTACCAAATGCATGAGGCATTTACTTTTTAAGACAGAGCCGGTACTTTAAACAATTATTTTTAATATTCTTCAGGTGAAGAAAAATGATTGAGCAGCTTTTCCCTATAATATGAAAATTGATAGTCATACTACCTGTTTTTAAGATTCTCTAGTGATTACTAGACATGTCTAGTGGTTACTGAGACAGACAGACTGGAGTATTATTTGAGCCAGGAAAAAGAAGTGAGTAATGGAGCATTTGGGACATTTTGTATGAGCAAAGTCAAATAATTGAGATTAGTCGGAGCATTCTGAATCGAGAGGGACATAGGAGACAACGGGAGTAAATGTGGGGAGAGTGGTCTTTAGACATCAATATTTAAGAATAAGAGTGGAAGCCGGGCTCGGTGGCTCAGCTCATAATCCCGCACCTTTGGGAGGCTGAGGTGAGTGAACTGCCCAAGACTGCGGGTTCAAGACCCGCCTGGGCAGGCGAGACCTCATCTCTACAATAAATCAAAAAATCAGCGGGCCGTGGCAGCGCGCACCTATAGTTCCAGCTACTCGGAAGGCTGAGGGGGAAGGATCGCCGGAGCCAGCAGGTCGAGGCTGCGGTGGCCGGGAGCGGCCACTGCACTCCAGTCTGGGCGACCGAGTGAGACTCCAACTCAAAAAAAAAAAAAAAAAAAAAGAATAAGAGTGGAAATTCTTATTTTTATTAATCTGCAGGATGTATTTCAAATACCAGCTGTGCAGCAGCCATTATCCTCAGTGTTTTAATACATTTGTCTTCAAACACCTATGGGGTTTGAGTCAGAAAATGGTTTCATGGCATTGACTTAACGGTGAGTCAGGTTGAACAACATAGAAAACCTGATGACTCTCTCCACCTCCACAGTGGGCATCTCCTATAGGCCCTCAGGTTCAGACAGTCTCAGGGACACCTTAGCTCTGCTGCAAGTTAGTTATGTGGAGTCATGAGTCATTAGTAATTCATTACTCTCTCTAGGGCACAACATTTTATTATTTTAAATAAATTTGATATATTCCTTCATGGGATTGTAAAATAATCAAAGTTCAAGAGTCCATTTTTAAACTTCTTAGAAAAAAGAGTAAAGACTTAATCTTAATCTCTATATAATTTTATGAAATATAATTTAATCTTCAATGTACACATTTATAGAACATGCTATCATTATATTTTTTAAGTCTTAACCTAAGTTGTTTTTAATTTTGAAGATGTTAGTGCTATAGGACAGTTGTAAGAGTATTAGTTATATAGAATTTCAAGTCTTTCTCAGGGATCTGGATTATTGAAACAAAGAAATGTTGGTAGGCAAAATAATGTCTTTAACAAAATATTCAAATAATTTTTAAAGTGGGATTATGTCATTTTTAAGGAGCTCTGTTATGAGGTGACTGTTTCTCTATTAATTCTTAGTCCATCCCATCTGTATATTGATTGACTTGGATAAGAAACTAGATGGCACATTTAATAAATGCATAGTGAGCTCAAAGATGCTGGAAATAGTAGCTATTTTATGTAAAAGATTTCAAAAGACATACTAACAGTTTAGAAAGATGGTCTAACGTATTAAACAAACAGAAAATCAGCTGTAATAGCAGAAAATATGCATTTATTTCTACATATGTATTGTAATGATAAAGGCACTGAAAAAAATTAATGAAGAACCAAATAAAAGACATTTTTGTGTTCATAAATTGAAAATTTAGTCAGGTTAAATTAGCAATATTTCCAAAACTGATTTATATAGTCAACACAATTTCTATCAAACATTTATCTATTTTTCTCCAGAAATTGATTAGCTGCTCCTACCCGTTCATTTGGAAATGCAAGGAACACAAAATATCCAGAACATTATGGAAAAATCAGAGGGCTCATACGTCCTGATTTTAGCTTGTCACGATGTTACAGTAAGTAAGAAAATGTTATACTAGAATAAGGATGGGCATATAGATCAATTAAACATAATTGAGGGGCTAGAAAGAAATCTTTATATCTGTGATAAGTTTATTTTTAACTAGGATGCTAAGATAACTCAACAGGAAAATAATAGCCATTTCAAAAAGTGGTACTTATAAAATTGAATATCTGCATGCAAATAAATTTAGACATTTACCTTATACTATATATAAATGTTAATGTGGATCATAAACTTGAAGACAAGAACTAAAACTATAAAACTCTTAGAATGAAACATATATGCAAATATTCATAACTTTGAGTCAGAGAATGACTTCCTAAATATGACACAAAATGTAAATGCAGCAGGAAAAAAAATAGATAAATGAACTCCATAAAGACACTTTTGTGCTTTAAAAAACAACATGCAGGGATTTAAAAAATATTCAAGGGGAAGAATAAACTATTTATGAATTATAGTCTGATAAAGAATTTATATCCAGAATATATAAAGAGCTCCTGCAACTCAACAATAAAAAGATACATAGCATAACTTAAAAATGAGAAAATTATTTGAGAAGACAATTCTCTCCCCAAAATATCCACATGGTCAAATAAGCACATAAAAAGATGCTTGACATCATTGGTCATTAGGGCAGTATAATCAAAACCATAATGAGATACAACTTCACACATACTGTGACTATAATTAAAAACAAAACAACAAATTGTAAAGATATAGAGAAATTAATATTCTCACACATTGCTGGTGTGCATATAAAATTCTGCGATTTCTACAGAAAACACTTTGATGACTCCTGAAATAAATGTTACATTACTACATAATCCAGCAATTCTATTCCCAAATGCATAGCCAATAAATTGAAGGCATATGTTTGCAAGAAAACTTCTACAGGAATGTTCATGGAAGCAATATTCATAATAGCTAAAAAATGGAAAAACAACCTAAATTCCTATCACTTGATGAATTGATAAACAAAAATTTGATATAGTCCTACAAAGGAATATTTTCCAGCCACAAAAAGAGGTAAAGTACAGGTACATTCTATAGAACACTGATGTAACTTGAAAACATTATGCTGACAGAAGGAAGCTAGATACAACAGAATGCATATTGTATTATTTTAACTTATATAAAATGTCCACCAAGGGCAAATACTATAAACAGAAAGTTGGTTAGTAGTTTCCAAGGGATGAGGGAAGGGCAGGAAGGAGAAACTATTGCTAATGGATACCAGGTTCCTCCTGAGCTGATAAAAATGCCTTAGAATTAGTGGTGATGGTTGCAAACCTGTGAATA
Organism: Carlito syrichta; assembly: GCF_000164805.1. NCBI lineage: Eukaryota > Metazoa > Chordata > Mammalia > Primates > Tarsiidae > Carlito > Carlito syrichta. Next base: position 1,078,036 of record NW_007255712.1, read on the forward strand.
TACCAAGAACCACAAAGTTGTTCATTTTAAAATTGTGCATTCTGTGGCATATTATTTTATCTGGATAAAAACTACATATATTCCCAAAGGAAATATTTAACTTACTAATAAGTAGTTATTAATTATAACACATGTTAATTATACTATAATTTTTTCTTAATAAGTTATAACTTATTACTTAGTAATAGGTTAAAATATTTTAAAACATGTTTTTACAGATACATTAAATGGATTAATTTTCTCTGGTTCAGTTTTGCTGGTTAATATTCTGTTCTCAATTTCTCTTGATTTGTTTTGAAAAACTCGTATATCACAGAAAGAACTGAGTACCACATGTTCTCACTTTTAAGCGACCCTGAGCACTTACCATAACACTATAAAAAAATGGATTTGAAATAGCAGGAAACTTCTGACAAGGGGACGCATAACATCAATAAAGATACCTGATGTCAAAACAGGAGAAGTGGGGACCAAAGGGAGACCCAAATTTTACCTGTATAATGACCACTTGTATATCTAATCCTGAATTGTACCCCACATCTTCAAAATAAAATTTAAAAATAAAGAAAAACGCATTGCATATGCTGTATGATATTATAATGATGGATATGTGCCATTATTAATTTGTGAAAACTCATAAAATGTACAACTCAAAGAGTGAGCCCTAATATAATCTGTGAACTCTAATAATGATGTGTCACTGTTAGTTGATCTATTGTTACAAATGTTCCATTCTGACATGAGATGCTGGTGGTAGGGGTGACTCCGACTATCATGGAACACATGAAAGTATGTATGGGAACTCTTTGTATTTTCTATTTTTGCGTGAAATTAAGACCACTTAAAAATAAAGTCTATTTTTAAAAGGCATTTTGTATTTGACATGCAAATAACCTTCATGTAAACACAGTTGTCTACCACATATTTCTGAATACTTAATTACATTTTTATGATTTATAAGGTCTCAATTAGATGCTCATTTCTTTACACATGCCTTTAGAGTCAATTGCTACATCAAAAAAATCTCTACATTGTATTTTGTGCAAGCTTTTGTCTAAATCATTAAATGCAATGAGATATTAAAGAGTAAACTTGAACATCACCTAAGCTTACATTATTCTTCAAATGAAAGGATTGAAAGACAGTTTTATCTAGGAAAAAAGGTAATATTTGACATGAAATCTCTAAATCTATATATTTTTACAAAAAGTGTTTTTTAGGAAAATAATTTATTAATACTAATGAAAGAAAATTTTTAAAAGATTATCATTTTGTTCTAAATATCCTCATTATTTATTACTATTTTACTTTACTAAGTACTCATTTTAATTTACAAGTCATTTTTTTTTAAACCAAGATTATAGTCTGCAAGACTGTAGCTAAGCCATTTAAAACAATACAAAGTTTTACATGTCTTAAAGTATCAATCTGGTTTTAAACGTCAATACAGAGTATCTGGAAAATTACCAAAAACTCCCTCAGTTGATTCCTGCTGAACTTCAAAAATGTCATAAATAATATTATCTACAATTAGGTCAAATTCCTGCTGTCATCTAACTTTTTAATCTAAGAATAGATAGAAGTTTCTGACAGGGAAATGTAAAATAAACTTGAATTTTAAAAAAAGTCCAATATGCTTAATATTTTAAACAGCTACTTATATAATTCTGAAGATTATGACTCATTTTAGTCATTTAAAAATATTTTAGAACCAGAACATTTTTCTTATCAGAAATCTCAACACTCAAACGTAGCCAAGATGCTGTTTTAAGTGGAAATAAGGGTGGGTATTATAGACTTTTCAACTTACTCTCAGACTCCCTTTATTCCCTACAAGATCTCTAAATTATATCCTCAGGACCCTGGACATCCAACTTAGATATTCCAAAATCACTGATATTCAAAATTTTAGCCTCAGATTTTCTTTGTGAAAAAATATTATCAGCCTTTTCAGATTTTCTTTGTGAAAAATATTATCAGCCTTCCTCTTCCTTCTCTATATTGATTAAGAATGGGTTCAAATGTAAGTAAATAAATAAGGAGCTTTATTTATTAAACTATTAACTAATAAATAGTTTAAGTTAAAGAACAGTTTTCCTCATAAATAGGGAGTCTGGATGTAGGCAGTTACTTTTGCTGTTTCAGCTACCCAAAGATCCTATCAATAATTCAAGCTATTTCTCATATACAGTTTCAAAAAACTTTGGCCGTATTCAAGGAAAGAGTGAAATAGAGATTGAAGATAAATATTTCTGTAGTTACAGTTGAGTGCTTTTTTGTTTGTTTGTTTGTTTAACAAAAGCCACGATTTCTTCTCAGTAAACGTCTTATCTTGTAGGCTAGAATAGGGCCACTTTCTCTCTTCTCTACTAATCACACTTAAGGGAAATTATTTTCCATGACAGGTTTGTCAAATAATAATTTATTTGGGGGGGATTTGCCAGTTCTATCTGAGTGAGTTTTGATCCTCTACCTAAATATGCCATAATTATCATAGGAGAAAAGATGTTGGGAGGGGTTAGTTTTGAGATGGATGGACAACTGTAACATTTACAGTTTCTGACATAATTATCTTTCTAAAATGTCTAAAAAATATTAATAACTTGTAGAGTTAAAACTCATATTAATACTTGAAGTCGCCTAAAATGTGTCCAGCGCTATATATTAGTAAATCAGGAAAATATTAATCTCTTGACATGACCCAGTCATGTTCCCCCAGACATCCTTACAGGATGTTTCCTCCAACTGAAGCGTTGTACTTCAGATTTCTGTCCTCCTTTTAATCTCAGCCTAATGGTACTTTTCTCTGAATATCTTCTCTAATAACCATCCCCACCCCTGCTTTAGATTAGGCACCCTAATGATTAGATTAAGCACTTACCTTCATTCCTATAACTCCATAAAAACTCATTTTCACTGTTATGAAGTCAGCCACCACTCTCTAATTCTACTACCTCTTTGGTAAGTATTTTTTATTCTTTTTAAATTTTCGGCCCTTTTAAAATTTATCATTTTCCATGGATTTTTTCTGAGCTCTCGGCATGAAAAACAAACAAACAAACAAACAAAAATAACTGCTCTCTCTGGGAAAAGTCTCACACATTTCCCTGATTCCCAAATTTACTTAAGCTTCTACAGGGCAATGAATAATAAAAAAACAAGCTCCTACAGAGGGTATCCTTGTTATTTCTTATGCAACAAGCCCATGGAAAACAAAAATACAAGTATACAAACAGAATCGGTAATTTACTTAGATATTTCTTCATATTGTATACATTTGTTCCTTCTGTGCATATATTTTGATGCTATCTCCTTTCAGTCTTATGTCCAAGCACACAATATAATGTGATTCTTTTTAATCTGGTGCTTTACAGACTATTTGAATCCCAAATATCTTGGAGTATAAAAGAATGCCTTAATGATTATTTTAGAAAATTTAAAATTACTTTATCATCTTTATTATGGAAAGGTGTGTTGAGGTAAAAAAGATTTTAGATCAGTTTACTATAGACCATTTTGAAATCACTATTGTGGTAATCGACTTAGGCTTTCATTACTAATGAATGTTGAAACAAAGTTGTTGAGGAACAATATTTACATAGTATCAAAATATCTCTCTATACATGACCTATTAAAAAAACAGTAACTCTTTAGTGAAGAAACCTGGCAGACAGAAGCTTACCTTAGTGATCAGTTAACATCATGAATAATGGGACAAAACAGCAACCTGTGCTTCTTGATATGGTACACTGAGAAGAACAAAGCATTACTTTCTCTAATGTTACTTAGATACAAGATGTGAATACTATCATATAGTAAATATAGTTCAGTTCTACTAAATAACTGGCCTGTACTTTTCAAATATCAATGAAATGAATGACAAAGAAAGTCTGAAAAATTGTTCCATAATGAACAGGAACTCACGTTAAGTTCAGAATAAGTAGGATCTCATATTGAATGTAGATCCAATGTGATATCCTGTATACAATCCTGGAACTTAAGCAACAAAGAAATTAAATAGAAATTACAAATAATTCCTTGGAAAAACTTTGTTCAAATTTATAAACATATTACAAGGACTTTTTAAATTGTTTAATTTGGTTCCCCCTAAACAAACTAACCTAATTTTGGGTGATTGATGTTATTATGGTTAACTTTGGTGAGTACTGACTTGGATAGGTACAACAGAGGCTTTTCATTGGCTATGTTCTATTTCCTGATATGCATGACAGTTACACAGATATAAACTTTTTAAAATACCAGCAGGTGCCATAGCTCATGCCTGTAATCCCAGTACTTTGGGAGGCATAGGCAGAAGAATTGCTTGAGGCCAGAAATTTGAGACCAGCCTGGACAACTTAGTGAGAACTTGTCTCTATAAAAAAATAAAATAATTAAAAAAAATACATTGAACTTTACATTTAAGAATTGAAAACTTTATATTGTATAATTCAATAAAACAGTAAAGTCATAATCACAATTATTGTTAAGTTCTGTGTCTGATAACATCAATACTTAGATCATATGTGGGCTTATTACTGCTGACATTTTTTCCTTTTGGTTTTAGCCATTTAGACATTTTGCCTGAAGTGTTGCTTAATTTGATATTGGATGCCAGTATTGTATAGGAAAAATTATAAAGGAAATATAATTTTCTTATAGTAGACAGGTAAAGCATGAGAAAATTAGCTGACACAAACTAAGATTAAGAAATTTCATGAATAGATTTCAAAATTTTGTGAGAGAAAAGCTTTATTTAGATTTTGGGGCTTTTAGCAGATTTATCAATTAGTTTTATTTTATTGTATGAGCTATTATTTTATTGTTGCTTTTTTTCTTTTTGTTTTTGTTTAATTTATTTATTTATTATAAAGATGTGGGGTACAATTCAGGGTTAGGTATACAAACATTGATCATGTAGGTACCCTTATCGATGAAATATGCCCCTTCTCCCCCCTCCCCCAGCAGTTTCCCTCAACTGCCAGTCCCATCCTCCCCTCCCCTGATAGTTTTCCACTACTGCCAATCACTTTCTTATAGCATTATAATTGTTCAAGGTCAATTTATGAATGAGAACATATGGAACCCAGGTCTTTGTTTCTGTGATAAATCACTGAGTATGATAGACTACAAATCCATCCAATTTGCTGCAAAGTTCATATACTTGTCCTTCTTTATGACTGCATAATATTCCATTGTGTATATGTACCACTTTTTTTAATCCAGCCTAGCTTTGATGGGCAACACGTTTGGTTCCATGTTTTTACTATTGTGAATAGAGTTGCAGTATGTGTGTGCAGGTATCTTTTTCGTACAATAATTCGAATTCTTGTGGGTATATTCCCAATAGGGGAATTTGCTGGGTCATATGGAAGGTCAATTTCTAGTTCTTTC
>NW_007255712.1:1083449-1156599 GCF_000164805.1 Carlito syrichta
TGAGTGCATCAGCCAGGGTGGACCCGGAGTTCCAGAGCTCCAAAGTTCCAAAGGGCAGGCTCTAGACAGCGAGAGTGGCGCTGGGACCCAACAGAGGACTTCAGCCAGAAATGGAACCAGCGTCTCTGAGGGGCGGGTGCCCAGAGCCTCCCTGTGTGACCGGCGGCTTGATGCCGGGTGCCCGGGCTGGAGACAATGCAGCCGGGGAGGGATCTGGAGGGGGCTGGGACCGGAGACTTCCACACACGAGTAGAACGGCAGCAGTGGGGCGGGGGCGCAATATCTGGCCTTGCGTGGGACTGAAGTTCCCGGGCCTGCCCCCAGCGCGGTTGGTGGTGGGCTGGGGGATGGGGGTAGCGAAGTGATAGCCTTTTTGGGAACTCACGTTCAGAGAATCTCACAAGTTCACCTATGCCGTCGCCATCTTGCCCCGTCTCCCCCTATGTACCACTTTTTTTAATCCAGCCTAGCTTTGATGGGCAACACGTTTGGTTCCATGTTTTTACTATTGTGAATAGAGTTGCAGTATGTGTGTGCAGGTATCTTTTTCGTACAATAATTCGAATTCTTGTGGGTATATTCCCAATAGGGGAATTTGCTGGGTCATATGGAAGGTCAATTTCTAGTTCTTTCAGAAATCTCCAGACTGTTTTTCAGAGAGGTTGTACAAGTTTGCATTTCCACCAGCAGTGTAGAAGCGTTCCTTTTTCTCCACATCCTCGCCAGCATCTGTTGTTGTTTGTTTTATCAATGATGGCCATTCTTACAGGGGTTAGGTGGTATCTCAATGTGGTTTTGATTTGCATTTCTCTGATGATTAGTGAGGCTGAGCACTTTTTAATGTGTCTGTTGGCTGCCTGTATATCTTCTTTTGAGAAGTGTCTATTCTTGTCTTTTGCCCGATTTTTAAATGGGCTGTTTGTTTTTTACCCTTCAGTGCATTTGAGTACCTTGTAGATCCTAGATGTTAAGCCTTTGTCAGATATATAGCTGACAAATATTTTTCCTATTCCGTAGTGTGTCTCCCTGCTCTCTTGATGGTTTTCTTTGCTTTGCAGAAGCGCGTTAATTTGATGAGGTCCCACTCGTCTATCTTATTTCTTAAGGCATTGGCCTTTAGGTTCTGAATAGGAATTTGTTGCCAGTTCCAATTTCCTTAAGGGTGTCTCCTGTGTTTTCTAAGGTACTTATAGTTTGGGGTTTTACATTTATATCTTTGATCCATTTAGAGTTAATTTTTGTGTATGGTGATAGGTAGGGGTCCTGTTTCAGTCTTCTGCATGTGGTCAGCCAGTTTTGCCAGCACCATTTACTGAATGGGTTTTCCTCTCCCCAGTAGTTTTTGTTGGAGGCTTTGTCAAAGATGATATGGTCTATACCTTGAAAATCCAAAAGAATCTGTCAAAAACCTGCTGACACTGATAAAGGACTTTGGCAAAGTCTCAGGGTACAAAATAAACTTACAAAAGTCAACTGCATTCCTATATAACAACAACAAGTAGGCAGAGACTCAAATAAAAAGCACAATCTCATTCACAATATCCACACAAAAAATGAAATACCTCAACATCTTCTTAACCAGAGAAGTGAAAGACCTTTACAATGAGAATTACAAAACAATGCTCAAAGAAATCCAAGAAGACACAATCAAAAGGAAAAATATGCCATGCTCATGGATAGGAAGAATCAACATTGTTAAGATGTCCTTCCTACCAAAGACAATCTACAGATTCAACGCAATACCCATTAAGTTACCAGCATCATTCTTCTCAGATCTGGAAATGACAATACAGAAATTCATATAGAAATATAAATGATCACGAATAGCCAAAACAATCCTTAGCAAGAGAAATAAAGCAGGAGGTATTATACTTCCAGACTTCAAACTCTACTGTAAAGCTACAGTAATCAAAACAGCTTGGTATTGGCATAAAAACTCCATATATTTATGGAGTATAATGTGATGTTTTGATATGTGTGTGTATATTATAGAATAATTAAATCAACTGTATTGACATATTCATCACTTCACATACTATTTTTTTTGGTGAGAATATTTCAGATCTATTCCCTTAACAATTTTCTACTATACAGAACAAAGCTATGACCTATAGTCACCATGCCTTCCAGTAGATCTTCAAAACTTACTCCTCCTGTCTGACTATATACACTTTGACAAAAAATCTCCCCATTTCTCCCAACCACAGTCTCTGGTAACTAACATTCTAACATTCTACTCTCTAATTCTATGAGATCAGCTTTTTTAGATTTCACATATGAGGGAAGACCCTCCATCTCCCCCAAAAAACCACAATTTATACATTAAAAAATTGTGTATTTATTCTCACATTTCAACTTCAGTCACCTTCAAAGTACTCTCCATTTGATGCAATACACCTGTGGAGATGCTTCTTCCATTGCTCAAAGCAGTTTTTGAATGCATCAGTTTTGATGCATTTTAGTGCTTCTGCTCTTTTTTTGTTTCACCTCTCCCACATCAGACAAACGTTGCCACTTGAGGACATTTTCATCCAGAGAAATAAGCAAACAAAAAAGTCACTCAGGGCGATATCAGGTGAATAGGGAAGGTGGAGCGTGGAGATTACTCCATTTGTTGGTCAAAAACTGCTAGACATTTAGCGCAGTGTGGGCAGGTGCATTGTCATGGTGAAAGAACCCTGTTTTTCACAACTTAGGATGTTTCTTCCTCAAATCATGAGGCAACCTTCTCAAAACTTCTGATCAAAACTTTGGTAGACCATTTGATCCAGTGAACAAATTCCAAATGTACTAAGGCCTCCGTCCTCTAAAAGATAATTCTGTTTTTTTGTTTTGGCTTGGTTTTTGTTCACCCTCACATAAGTGAGATGAGACAGCATTTGTATTTCTGTGTCTGACTTATTTCACTTAGTAAAATGTACTTCAGGCTCAACCATATTGTTGAAAATGGCAGGATTTCCTTCTTTTTTTTTTTTTTTTGAATTGGAGTCTCACTCTGTTGCCCATGCTAGAGTGCAGTGGCAAGCTCACAGCCTCCACAAGCTCGACCTGCTAGGATTAGGCAATCCTTTCACTTCAACCTTCCAAGTAGCTGTAACTACAGGTGCACATCTCTATGCTCCAGCTAGTTCCTGTGATTTATTGTAGAGATGAGGTCTCAACAAGTTTCCCAGGCTGGTCTCGAACCCCAGGCTCAGGTACTTTTCACCTCAACAGCCTCCCAAAGAGTTGGGATTACAGGTTGACCCTCCGCACCCATCTGATTTCCCTCCTTTTTAAGGTTGATTAGTATTTCATTAGTATTCCATTGTGTATATATACCACATTTTCTTTATCCATTTTCACTGATAGGCACTTAGATTGATTCTATTTTTTGGCTTTTGTGAAAAATGCTGTAATGAATAAGTGAGTGCAGATATTTTTTCAACATACTTATTTTATGTTTTGGATATATATCCAGAAGTGGAATTGTTGGATTCCTATGGTAGTCATTTCTTAAAGTTTGATAAACCTCCGTATCATTTTTCAAAATTGGATGTCCTAATTTATGCTTCCACCCACAGTGTGTAGGGTCCCTTTTCCTCCAAAACTCTTTCAGTACTTATCTTTAAAATTTTTGATAATGGCTTAAGGACAAAAGTTGAGAAACATATGACTCCTAGTTTTAATGAAAAACATACTTCTGGAAATGAAAATATAGCTTCTTCAATAATTAAAATGGTTTACAAAGTTAGAAATATTTCAGATTTGAGGTTCCTTTCTGAAGGTTCATCAAAAAAATTGTGTATTTTTTTGTTTTACATATACAAAATTTTACTCTCTTGTTCTAATTTATACCATATTCCAACACCATTTCTAAGGCCTATCACATAGGCCATGCAGTTTTCTTAGAGTTATCTATGAGGGATCGACAGGAGTGATTTCATAAGACAATTTAGGTAAAAAATACCTCTGTTACTGCCAAACACTGTGCTGCCTCATTAACCATATTATCACTCTGAATTGTTTATAGATTTGGTGTTAAAATTATTCCACATGATAAATAAATTGGTTATATGCCTCTTTATTTATGAATAATTATTTTATATTTTCCCTTGACAATAGCTGTAATTCTTTTTACATTGAACTTACCATTGAAGTTAGGAATGAAAAAAAGAAACAGAGTAGGAGGTAATAAATGAAATAAAGAGTGCATAAATGAAAGCTACAATAAAACCAGAATTTTCATGATGCTACTATATTTTTTAATCTTTTGTAGCTGTCTTTTGGCCAATTAGAGAGTTAACTACATAAAATATGAACTGAAGGTCTTTCAAATTTCAACGCATATACTAAAGAGTTTTAAGAAAGATCCCTTAGAGTTTCAGAGAAATTGAATGTCAGTTTGCATGCATATGTGCATTAAATATTTTTTAATAGCTCTACAAAAAATTATGATGTTCTAACGGTATACATATAAAATTCTATCAGCTCAATATGTGCTTTTGGTGTATATTTGGTTTTTTTGCTGTTTTTTCTTATTTTATTTCTGGTGGATGCTTGATGATATAATATTTTTCTTTTACTAGGTGAGTGGAAAGATTATTAGCAACATTTTATGGACCTTCAATTTACCTAGAACATTAAAATGATGTTACAGAGAAGGAAAGATAGTGACATCCAAGGATGAGGTGACCAAATGGAATTTTATTTACTAGGTAAATCACAGGTGAAGAAAACACAGAAGAATTATTCCTTAAGTAATTTTACTTTCAAGCTTTGAAAAAATAATTACTATATTTTGCAACTTTTCCCAGTGAATCTCATCTCTAAATAGCATACCTCCTAATAGTTTTCCCAAAATAGAGTATAAGGATATGAAGAATGAATGTAAAGTAATGCAAAAGACTTTGGCAACTCTATATGAAGTATAAAATCAAAATGATATTTCTTCTTTAAATTACGACCTTCATCATTTACTTGCTTTATCAAGCCATAATGGTATTGCAAAAACAGTTTTAAAACCTCTCTTTAGAAATTACATTTGAGATTATATGATCATCTTTTGTAATTTATATTTTTGAAAGATTTTAAATAACTTAAAGGCAAGGTTTTTGTTGTTGTTTTCATTTATTTGTTTTTTGACTAAATTAACATACAGTAATGCAGCTTTGGGGGAAAAAAACTTTGCAATACAACACATTTAGACTGATTTAAAGAGAAAAGTGATGACCAGAAACAAAACAAAGTATGTTGACTATAAACGGATTGAAGATGATTACAAAAGAAAAGAATCTAAATTTTATTTTTGGAACAATGACAATTTGTTCAAAACAAGTTTATCAAAATACATCGTTTGAAGGATAACACTCTATTGAATGCATAAACTATCAGTATCTAAAATTTTAAATTTTAAAAATCTAAAATTTCAAAATTTTAAAAATCTATGCAGATATTTAGAAAAAAATCCTCATTAAATAATGCAAAAATAGTGCTCACCAAAATATTCTGTTATTCCAGATCATTAAAGTATCCTATGGGTTCCATGGTCAGATTACACTAAATTGATCTCTAAGACAATTCCCAGAGCTACCTGAAATAATTTTGTTTATTGGAACTTTGTTCAAGCACAGTAGAAATTTCCTAGCGTTTCCTCTTTCTTCCATAATTCTTGTTCATCATCAGTGCATAACTAAAGCCTTCCATTTAAATCGAATTTTATAAAGTGTAAATTTTATGTGATATTTTCTTTATTTTTTTTTTTTTTTGAGTCGGAGTCTCACTCTGTCGCCCAGACTGGAGTGCAGTGGCCACTCCCAGCCACGCAGCCTCGACCTGCTGGGCTCCAGCAATCCTTCCATCTCACTCTTCCAAGTAAACTGGAACTACAGGTGCGCGTTATCACGCCCGGCTAATTTTTGATTTATTGTAGACATGAGGTCTCGCCAAGTTGCCCAGGCAGGTCTCGAACCCGCGGGTTCAGTCAATCCACTCACCTCAGCCTCCCAAAGCACTGGGATTACAGGCTAAGCCACCCAGTCTGGCCTATGTGATATTTTCTAATGTTTTGGTCATAACACAGTAACAAATGGGATTAGGATTGTTATTCCCAGAGTTTGTTATTGTATCAAACTCTGAACAAAAGAAGCATGGAAATAAAGACTGAATTCCTTTACACAAACAATTATTGAATAGTCCTCAGTCACACACATTTATTAAACCTTGCCTGAACAGCAAGAAGTAAACATTGCAAATGACCAAAATGTCAAAGAGATGATAGCAATTTCCAGCTCAACTTCTACCAAGGAAATGGAGTCTACGTTAGTGAAGTGAAATTATTCTACAAACGTATCACATGTAAAATCAGAATTTTAGTTAGATTTATCTCGCTTTTTCTATGAGCTCAGAAGAGCTAGGGCAACTAACTTCGAAATGTAAAAGCTTAAGAGTTTATTTTAAATGCCTTTGACCTTTATGCTCTACAAAACCGAGACTCTCAAAAATAGACAATTTGGGGTCTTCTTTTGACAGTCAAATTTTTCTAATTCGTGCTGAGCAAGTAAAGAGTAAGATAAACTTTGGAAAAAATGTTTCCTTCCAGAAGAAAGCCAATGAGTTAGAAATGGCCACTTTTTAATATTTTTGTGTCTGTTTATAAACCTAAAGAATTATTTTTTATATATTGAGTTAAAATCTACTTTTCTCTTCCCCTCAGCAATTATTTTTATTAACTTCCTTTCAAGCATCTGCTACATAGGCTTCTCTACTTCACTGGTCACTATGTAAGATAGTATTTATTTTCATCCCCAAATTAAATTTCCCAGGTCTTTGCACATAAGCTAAATTGCCATGCTTCTGTTTGTTTGTTTTGTCTTTTAATATTGGTAGATATTTCTCATAGAAGCCACTATTGGAATTTTGGGCAGTACAATTCTTAATTGTATGAAATTCTCCCATCCAACGCTGCATACTTAAAATTTTTTCCCCTTATGAGATTCCAAATGGCATTTATAACTCATTGTGACAACTAAAACAGAGTCTTCATTAATTTTTAAACATCCCCTGAGGTTAGTATAGTTCTGATTGAAACTACATATATCCTTAGTCTGCTTACATTATTCTGGGTGAACTCTAGCTTTTCACTAAAGTAGATGTCTTTTTAGACCCAAATGAAGTATGACTGTATAGAATATAGTGAAATCTTCCCTTTGTGTTTATTCTGGATACCATGTGTTCATTTTATAATTAAGTCAATTTTTGTCATTGAACATTTTTTAATATTGCTGTTGACCACTTTCATATCTTCTTTGGAAAAAATATCTGTTCAAGACCTTTGCCTATTTTTTTAATTGGATCTCTTTTTCTAGTGTGTATGAGTTTTTATATAAATTATGGATATTAGTGCCTTATCACACATGTGGCTTGTAAATATTTTTTCCTAATCCATAAGATGCCTTTTCATCTTGTTGATTGTTTCCTTTGCTGTGCAGAAGTTTTTAAGTTTGAAGTAGTCCTGCTTATTTTTTTCTTTTGTAGCCTGTGCTTTTGGTGTAATAGCCAAAAATCATTGTCATGGTCAATGTCAAGGAGATTTTCTCCTATTCTGGATCTTCTGGGAGTTTTATGGTTTGGGGTCTTTTATCCATTTTAAGGGGAATATAATGTTTAGAATTTATTTAGTTTTGTAGAGAAAGTAATTTATATCATATAGTGCTTGACATTAAAAAGTGAAAATGTTTACATGCTATGATGTATCAATTTTCTTACAAAATAGTTCTAAAACATAGGTAACAAATGATAGAAGAAAGGGCTTGATAATTAATTTCAGAAGATCTGGAGTGAGTCAGGTAAAACTATGTTGTAGAGTTGGTAAGTTACTTAATCTCTTGAAATCGCATTTTCTTTCTTAAGAAATGGAAATACTTGATCAACTTGTTAGAATTAAATAAGATATTATCAATTTCTAGAATAATCTAAAAACTAAATATACATTGATTTTCGTTATTTTATTTTATTTTATTTTTTGAGTTGGAGTCTCACTCTGTCGCCCAGACTGGAGTGTGGTGGCCACTCCCGGCCACCGCAGCCTCGACCTGCTGGGCTCCCGCAATCCTTCCGCCTCAGCCTTCCTAGTAGCTGGAACTACAGGCGTGCACTACCACGTCCGGCTAATTTTTTTGATTTATTGTAGAGATGAGGTCTCGCCAAGTCGCCCGGGTGGATCTCGAACCTGCGGGATCAGGCAAGCTACTCACCTCAGCCTCCCAAAGGTGCGGGATTACAGGCTGAGCCACCGAGCCCGGCGATTTTCTTTATTTTTATGTAGTCACTTTTGAATGAGGAAAAAGAAATTTTCTTTATTTAGTCAACATGTGTTTTATTCATTTAAGCTACTTTGCAAATTATACAGCTAGCTATAATTTACATCTCACATAATTTATTTTACTTCATCTTTAAAACCATGTAAGGTAATCATTTTACATCTGTAATCCATGTAAGGCTCTCTTATACCATGTAGGTGCAGAAACATGCGGTTGAAACTTTCAAAGAATAAAGTGTATGACAAATACATGTAATAACAAGTAAAAGAGATTCAATATCATCCACTGATACGGTGCTCAACCTGTAAAGAGAAAGCAACACTGTACAGAAAGGAATTTGGGGACTTAAAGAACTTCTTCTTGGGAAACCTATAAACATAAAGTTTAAAACAGGGGACATGAAATGTATACACACATATTTTTATGTGTGTGAATATTAGAAACCAGTAAATGAGTATACCTTCTTCTCAGTTCTTCATAAACATGATGATGTTGAAACATTACTGGGTATCCTGGAGTTATCTATGCTCTTCAAATTAGTTTGGGAAGATTGCCTAGAAGAGACGAAGTTTGAGCACAGGCATTCAGTTCATTTTCAGAAACTCCTGCATGAATTTAGCTCAGTGATTTGATTAATTTCTCAGCAGTGTCCCTGCCAAATTTCAAGCTAGATGGATAGACTTTACTGTTTCTTTATACCATCCCAGCATTTCCTAACAAAAGCAGGAGAAGGACAAGGCAGATCATTCTGTAAAGTTTAAATTTGGAAATTATGGCAAAAACCAATATTCCTTGAAATAAAAACAGGCAGAAGAGTAATGAGAAAGGACAAACCTGTGTTTCTACCCAGTTGTAGAATCCTTCAGGGTTGAAAGACCAAAAGAATGAATGTGGTTCTGATAATGAATTTACCACTTAGGTTAATACGAATTCTTTGTCCCTGAAGAGTATTTCTATTGTAGGTATTATCATTGAAAAAGGAGTTTAATTCAGACATGTCTAATTAAACTATAGGTTAATTCTATTAACTGGAAAATCTCCAGAGGACTTTAACATTTCTGACTATTAAATAAGTTTAAGTGGTCTAACCAAATTGCTAATGATTGCCTCTCATTGCAAAGCAGAAACTATTTGTTAAATCTGTTCTTCCTTCTAGAACACTGGGACAAAGACTTGATTTTGAGGACAACCATAATTTATTGTAATTACACTTAATGTGTGGTAGCGATGTGATATAATGTATAGTATATATTTTTCCAGTGATTGCTTTTTTTTTGCTATTGTCATTTTCGTGTGTAGGCAGAAAGAGCCTGGTATTAGTAATAAAACAAGTAATAATAAAATAAATGGGCCTCCTTATTCATGAACACAAGAAAAGCTTTTTGCAATGTTCATGAAGTCAGAGGTTTCTTTTACGCAGGGTATTCTGTTATAATAGACAAATACCAGATTTTCAATACATAGTGTATGGATTATCTGAATGCGGTTATTTTTCTTTTTTAAATGGTAGGTACTGGTCCAGACATCTTAGAACAATTAGAATGGTTAAGATTCATTAAAGCTGTTTGTTTCAACTCTACCTGAGCATTTAATGAACCCTTATTCATATGCAAAAAAATTTTATATTCCTTTCCTATTCCTCCTCTCACACCACTCAAAATTTCCCATTCATTGTTTAATTCAGTGTTTCTCATTCAGTGTTTAATAAGAGTTCAGCACAGTGACAAACACTAGGAATAAAAATATCAACAAAACATAGTGCCTTATCTCAAGGAGTTTATATTTTTGAATTGCAAGGAGTTTACATTTTTGAATGAGATAGACTTGCACAGATAATTGCAATGTGGGAGCCCATAAGATGTTTAATTGGCTGTAGTGAGGTTGCCATGCAATTGGAGCCTAAGTGTTTACTACTGGTTTAGCTCATTGAAACAAATGAATTCAACATAAGGAAGAGTTAGACATACTCATTGTGTAGTGTTATCTGACCATGCTGTGTGAGCTGTAGATTGGGCAAAACAGTGAAAAATTTCATGTAAAATCATAATTTTGAGCTATATGTACAAAGGGAGGGCTGTGAAAACTCTTATCAGTTGTAAGGAGAAAATGAACAAACAAGATATTTAGAATTCAAGGGTCAAGTAGTAAGTTTAACAAGAGGAAAATAAGGCATGGTATATAATATAAGCTGGCAATTGCAGAAAACCACAAGGGAATATGTAAAAGTGATTAATGGTATCTGTATTTAAAAAACAAAACAAAACAAAAAAACAAATGAAAGGTGGAAGAGAAGGTGAGATAGTCTTTCCATTGAGTAAATGTGAAATTATTAGAATTCATTGATGAATTTATTGAAAAGTATGGTCAATAATTCCCGTAATTCCTTGATGTATCTATTTTACAAAGATAGCAGTATGCATCAAGTTTAGCATATAGTGAATGTGAGAAGTCAGTTCTGTGTCTCATTCTTCCTTATCTTGCCTCTCTCTTCTCACTATCCTGCTTATACTGTTAAAATGTTAAAATAAATGTGAGGGTCAAGGTTTGAAGCTCTTCTCTCTACTCAGAAATAGAAAAATAAATTAGTTTTTTAAAATACGGATGAGTAGAAGGAGGCATGTGAAATGTCTCAAGTTGCCCAGGAGTAAAAAGAAGAAATTTTTATTTGGACTTCTGATTCTACTGCAATGGTTAAGCAATGGTCAATAGGTAGAAAAACGGAACTGAGACTTGAAATTGCAAGTATTAGGTGAGAATATGAGAAAAAGAAATTTCAGGTGGTGGAAGAGAGAGGAAAGGGTGAGTTGAAGGTGTAGAGAGGTGTAAACAAATACAGTTCATGTGTTGGCAATTATTAGTGTCAATGATTTAGGATTAAAATGACCATAATAATTTGGTCACAACAGCCAACAATCATATATTAAATCTCTGTATGCATCAGGTATGATGCCTTACTCTTACTATCTTCTGGAATCTTCATGACAACATATTAATTCAGTTTCTATGCATTTCTTCAGATTCTTTTTCTGTTATTTTCAGATTGAGTGAATCTACTTCCTACTGTATGTTATTCATATGCAAGATTAACAGTCACAACAATTCACTCAGAACAAGAGGACCTTTATTACTTTCAACTTGAAAACATTTGCTCCACACAAATATATAAAAGAAAAATCAGTTTTCAGTCTGTGGTTGCTTTCTGTAAACTTCCCTGTCTTTAAAATATTCACTTCTCATTACAATCCTTTCAGTCATTGAGTATCTAGCATCTTCTCTCCAATAGGCTGTCAAAAGGAGCACTTAGAGGTCAGTATTTTTTCATTCCAGTCTCACAATTCTTGAGAGATGGAATGGTACCACTCAGAATGGCCCCAACTATTACTAATGGACCAGCAAAATACATGATGTCATTCTGTAAAAACTATTAAGACTGTGATGAAGTCAGTTTTTGGCTCAGCCACGGGCAGCAAAAGAAAAAAATTTCTAAGATTGGCTGCTGCCACACTGTAAATTGAGTTGGCGTTGTATTGGGGATATGGGACACAATTGGGGAATTAAGATTTTGCGTGTTATTCAAAGATAAATGCGACTAAAGAAACCTTCTTATTTTATTTTTGCTTGAGCCAATACATCTTAAAGTAAAATGCCAATTTCCTAACTAAGAGCAACTTATTAGGATTACAGTTAATGCTAACAACGATCAGCATTTACAATCAGTGAAGGCCAAGTTTTTATGTTATGCTTGTATATATGTGTGCACAGGGAGGTGTATGAATATGTATCGACTTTGAAGAATGCCTTGTGGATGCTTCGGTGGCAGGTAGGAAAAGGAGAGAAAAAATGGAAGAGAACCTTCCTGTGTTCCACCCTAACCCACTCATTTCTCGTTACTATTACTTCTTCACCATTCACCTTCACAATCCCCAACACTTTTCTCCCTCTTTTTGTTTTAGGCATGCTTTAGCTTCCAACTGAATAATGTGTGACTGGATTGTCTTGGAGATGGACCTATCATCTATTCATTTATCTAGCTCTCATAATATCCACATTTCTGATATGTATCTTTTCTGTGAAACTAAAACATAGAATATCATTAAAGGCATTTTGGAGGGAAAAGAAGTAGAGTCGGGGGAAGAATTTTATATTCTAATTTCTACTGCCATTAATATTTGTTATAGAAAAAAAGTCCTCAGAGAAAATTTTCCCTGCATTACAAAAAAGAGGATAAAACAATGGAATTTTGATAGGCAGAGCAACAGGAAAAAAAACTTTTCTGGAACATAATAAAAGCAGAAAGGGAAGAATGCGGGTCAAATTTTGGGCAAATGTAAAATGTCTAGGGTCTGATTAGCATCCAGAAGGGTCACAAAAATAATGTCTCCATAAACCTCAAAATAAGTAATTTCAGATTTCTAGAAATTACCATCTCGAATTCAACTTTCAGTTCCTCATTCATTTGTATAAATCTCTATCCCACTGCATGAACCTTGCAAGTACTTACCTTCTCTAAGTTCTTAATCTATATGGCCCATGCTCAAAGTTTCAGGAACTACCTACTATGGGTCATAACCAAAGGGCCCATTACCATTTGCCCGATTTCCAGACAAGAGGAGGAGAAGGAAAGATGCTTTGTTCCCAATGCATCTAGAGTTGGAACAGATCCTATTTCTCATGAGGCAATACATATTATATCACTGGAATAAATAGAAACACAATGACAGCTGGTCTAGGGGGCTATCCAGAGGATTCAAAAAGATTTTTAAAGAAACTGTATTTTGAGGTTTAATTATCAGCCTTATTTTTCTACTCCTTCTGTAGACTTTCTAGACTGTGTCATTTAAAACCCTAGCTTCAATTATTAAACATATCCTAGTAGCCCCTTTTCATCACCACCACTATTTTGTCTAAACTCTAGTTCAAATCACTGATCTAAGCTCCTCTCCTGTATATCCAAATGATTACTTAATATTGGACTTGAATGTCTCAGAGGGAACTGAACTCTGATGCACATACAGAATCAAACTCATTGGTCTTTCCTCAAAACTAATGTCCTTCATTTTCTCTTACTTTAGTGAATGAATCCACACATTTATACAGGACTGAAAACTAGACATTCTCGAAACCATTGCCTATATCATATAGATTAATACTATTTGTTACTTGCTAGCAGTTCCAGAGCACTTAAAAATCCAAGATATGTTTTAAAATTAATTATGTCTATTTACGTATTTATTCTGTACAGCAACACAAAATTAAGTACTACTTTACTACCTTTATATATAGGAACATGGAAACCGATTTCTATATATAAACACCTGCACAGAAATGTAACAACTTGCTCAAGATTTCAAGGCTAGTATTAGGGCTGGGTTTCAAATCTGTGAAATCTGACTCCAGGCGTTATGTTCTTGTTCAGTAGGCTGTACTGGTTTTCCTACAAATAGCAGTGGCTAACACTTGTTAACTGTTTACTGTATAATAGGCATTAAGCTGAATGCCTTTTTATTTTCTTTCAAATTTCACAGTTATTTTCTTTAAATCTTGAGTTCAACCCAATAAAGAGAGATATTATTGTTATTCTTGATATACTAATAAGGACATTAAGGTCCTGTGTGTGTGTGTGTGTGTGTGTGTGTGTGTGTGTGTGTGCGTGTGTGTTTTACAGATGAAAACATCAAGATGCAATTTTCACAACAGTTTTTAAAGAGTCAGTTATGGTGCCACAATTCAAAATCTGTCATTCTTATTCCAGTTCTTATGCTTTTAACAGCCAATATTCTTTACAAACCTTACTAAAAATATATAAATAACCCAGTTTTTAATCAGTAGAATATTATTTTTTGAAGAATGGGCAAGTATTTGTATGCAAAAACAAAGGTTCCAGTTTTTTTAAATGTTTTTAAATAAGACAAATTTAAATTAAACCTCAAGTTCCACTTTATCTTATTATTTAATCTCACCTAAACCCAAGCATTTTTAACCATGTCAAACTCAGCTTTATTCTGAAGAAATTGGGTGTTCTATTAATGGACTAAAATTAAATAATTGTTTTATTTCTAAACACTAGCTTTTATCTCTGGGGGATTCAGCCAGCATAAAGTCTAATATTTATCTTAACTTTGGAACGTAAACTGAGGTTTTTAAGTTGTTCTAATTCGTTAGTTCAATAAAATATAATGATGTAAGTCATCCCCATTCTCCAAACTTTGAAAAGTAAATTACAGTACATGTATTACCTTAGGAACATGTTTTATTTGAATAGTAATTGTTCCTTTTTGACCACATATGCCATTCTATTTAAAAAATAATGCTTTCAATAAGCTGATTAAAAGGCTACAAATATATAATATCTGTCATCAAAGATTCTTTCTGCTTCATAATTTTTTAAACAGAGATCAATAAACATACATATTTAATTTTTTTAATTTTATTTATATGAGTGCTTTAACAAAAAGACTTAATACTTGGTTACTTTAAAAATACAGAAGTTGTATTTGGGGAAATTTTAAATCAGAAACACATTTTCAAGTTTGCTCCTCTCCAGTTAATATTTTTTATTATAATAGTATTAATGTTAATACCAGTATTAGTCTTTACATTCAAGTTAAAACACAAACCATTTTTAATACAGGTATTAATTTCACTTTTAGAATCATAGTGACATCTTAAGTCTTCTGGCATAGCTTCTCTGCCATTTGAAAATGTTGAAAATCAACTACTCATAAACCTAATTTGAATCTGTTTACTCACTTTCAGAATTTAATTAAAAAGTGGCTGGAATTCTATATAGCATAGTGAAGATAAGTTTTGCTTTGAAAAGAACATCTAAAAAGAAGAGCAGTTTAGGTGACAATGATCAAAATCCAAATTTACTCAGTGATTTGATATTTAACTAGCTGTTTAGATACAAAGACTGCTACTGAGAAAGGGCATTAAGAGGAATTATCCTTGGCACTGTAGAGTGTTTCTGCCCCAGCAGTCCTAGTGCCCAGAGAGAAAACAGACACTCCTCAGCTTTTACTTTGAAAGGGCAAAATAATGGTAATAAGTGCCCTCTCTTCCCCTCTAAATGTTTAAAACTATTTACACATATCTTTTCCTTCTTTTACAGAGGCTTTGTAATTAGTAAAAGACAAAGAAAGGAGAGATTTATTTCTTCAACTCACAACAAGGTCAGTTGACAGCATATCACAGGGTCAGGTCTGCTACCCTGGAGAAATTCTAGAGGGCAATTTCTCTAGTCCTCTTCTAAGAAGATGGGCAGCTGGTGAGCTCTCAGCTCTGAGACCAGAATGGAGTCCATTAAAATTTTCTAGCATTTATATAATTCCTTTCATCCTCAAAGTGCTTTGCAAACATTAAACTAATTAATTAAGTGAAAGCAATTTGTGGATTAAGGCATACTTATAAACAACTGCCTGTCATTGGCAAGAAATACTTGTCCTTGTTTGTTTATCATTTCATTACTGGGCTTATGGACGGCTTTTTAATTTTAATAGCATTATCTAAGACACCAAGGCCACAGTAATGGAAATGCCTCATGGTAAAGTCACCCTTTCACAGTGCTATAAAATGACCCCAGTTCACCCCAACACCTCCCCCACACAGGACTTAATTCATTTCATAAGAGTATTTGGGAGAGGTTTAGCTGAAGAAACTAGTGAATACTTTAAAAATAAAAATCCTCTTAACCTTATCTCTTTTTTATTCTCTTTATTTTATAGAATAAACAATAAACTTGGATTCCATAGGCAGACTATCCAATATATTAATACATTTAGAAGAAATTTTAAAAAACTCAAACCTCTGTTTATATAATGCTAATTGAATAGGAAATGTGAAGTGTTTCATAATGTAACTTCACATGCAATACAAAAGTTTTAAGAGCCTAAATGTCCTGAACAATTTAAAGATCACAGCTGTGGAAAGTACCCCTAATTTATCAAGATTTCAAGATTAGAATATGTATACTATTGCCCTAACAGAAAGGGATGGGGAAAATATGACTGATAATAAATATATGTTTAAGTTATCTTCTAAAAAAATCCCTTCAAGCAAAAAAATTGCCTTACCAATACGTTTAAATTTTTTCCCCCAAGCAGCATGTGAAATTTTCAAGTCATCAGAGTAATTGCATGGCAATTTGTACTGAATAAGAGATGAAAGTTCTTCAGGAATAAACCAATAGATGAACTCAGGGAAAACCTTCACGAGCAACTAATTTATATCTGAATTATGATAAGACTTCTCTACCTGGTTTTAAAAATATATAACTATGCCCGGGCTCAGTGGCTCAGTCTGTTATTCCAGCCCTTTGGGAGGCCAAGGCGGGTGGATTGCCTGAGCCCACAGTTTTGAGACCCACCCTGGCAACTTGGCAAGACCTCTCTCTACAATAAATCAAAAGTTAGCCAGGCGTGGTAGCACACGCCTGTAGTTCTGGCTACTTGGAAGGATGAGGCGAAGGGATCGCCGGAGCTCAGCAGGTCAAGGCTGTGGTGGCCGGGAGCGTGCCACTGCACTCCAGTCTGGGTGACAGAGTGAGACTCCAACTCAATAAAATAAAATATATAACTATGTTTAATATTAAAGAATTCTAACTAATAGTGAAAATATGGGTAGTTTTAATATTTTGACTTATGGAAGAATCAATATAATATTTCAAATCAAAACCTCTTTAGTAATATATTTGATTATACTGGGAGTCAAAAAAATAATAATTCTAATCAAGGGATTACAGATACCTGGAATAAGATTTTAGATCAGAAAGAGGTAAAGCATCCAATTTCCTCTTTATATAAATGAAGAAACAAGTTTTGAATGTTTGGGTACTAGCAAAGTCAGACAACAACTTTGCAATAGAAGTTACAGTACAATGATGCCAGGTGATCTTTCTACACTATCAGGCTACTCTAGATCTAATTTGAGAAGCCTGCAAATCAGGCACAGTTCCAGCATATTTTGCTATGGTGATACAGAAGATTTGTATGTGAGGAGATGCTATTTGGTATCATCTGTCTTCTGTTTGCTTGTGTTGTAAAATATATGATTGTCAGCACAGAATGTGCTCTTTATTAGTGTCTGAAAGGTGTCGATATACTATTAGTGCTAAAATTTGTTTGACCATGACTTGTTGTAGTTTCTGCAAGATATAGTTTTGCTACCAATGATCCAGGTGTTCTTAACCATTAACTTTTTGGCAGTTTATTGAAAGCTGTAGATCTTTAAATGTCTATCAAAATAATACCTCTAAATGTTTAAAAAATTACATGTGATTAACAAAGAACCAGATTATGTGAAATACAATTACCAATACTTGATAAACTGAAATGCGTATTAGAGTAGTGTATGCATTTTTAAATTAATGCATTGCAGTACATGTATAATAATTGTGTTAATTTTCCAAGTAGCAATTGGTGAAAACAATATATTTGTTGTAAACAATATATTAAAACAATCTGTAATGGAATATGAAAATATAATCTTATATTGGCAACAGGATTATAAATACAGCTGTCTATTATGATTTTGCTTATATTCAACATTAAAAACATGTATATTTTAATTAGAGAGTGCTAAAAAAGAAAGATACAATTTTTTTAACCATCCAAAGTTATGTACTCTCTAAATTCTAACCTCATAGATCTTAAAGGCTGTCACAGATTCAAAACCTCTCTTTCTACTGGTTTATATTTTAGATGACTGCATTTGTTCCATTTTAATCTCTCCTGTTCAGGATCTACCCCTTCTCCTTGTGACCTAAGACGCTTCTGAAGATTTCAGAATTGAGCAGGTTTATTCTGTAGTTCAGTTTTTGGGCAATCACCAAATGTAACATCTTTGAACAATCGATCTTGTTTAACAACATTGCAGCAATTTGTTCCCAGCCTCGTTAATATCTGAAGTTGCTGGAGACACTTTTTTGCCTTTATAGAAATAGCAGCATTGCTGACTAAAGCTCTTCTGAAATACAACAGAATGATAATGACAGCAGCCACTAACACTGCTAAGCTGTAAAGACTTACAACGGTAAATCAGACCTGTCTAAATATCTTAAGCTTAATATGAATCTTCACATGTGGGCCTATTAGGGTCTATGTTTCCCAACCTCGACAGAGAGGACCAAGGCAACTACAATGCCAGGCTCTATGCCAGGCAAATGGATGGCAAGCCATCACACACTCATTCCAGGAAATACAGATTGTTAGGCTGTTAAATTTGAATTAAAAGTACCCCACTCTGCCCCTGCCACTGGCCTCCATATTCCTGTGTTTGTTACCTTTAATATAGATTTTGATGATGCTTTCACTATTGTTTATTATTATCCCATTTTAATTGTGTATTTGATGCCCCCAGAACCTTGATCAGGAGAATGTAATGCAAATAAAATTATCTTGACACACAAAGACTGCAGGTGGTGTTTAAATTTGTTTTCCTTGTCGCTGCGTGAAATCATAGAGGTATTTAATTTATTTTCATCTCTTTTGCTCACTTTCTTTTTCCCCTATGACATTCAATCCAGAAAAAGCCTTCAATTAGCTCTGGTTTTTCAAAAAACTTGTGCCTCTTTACCTCAGACATATCTTTTTAAGGTAATATAATTTGCAGAGATCTCCAAATATACATGAAACATTTTGGTAAGATTTATTTCTCAACAGTTTTCTGTCTTCTCTAGATACAAACATCTCTTTTGGAAAATAGATATTATATAATTATATTAAGATTGTCATTTTTAAATACCTTACAAATAAGAATGTATGTATTTATGTACTGCAGGTAGTCTCAATAGTAACCATGGAAACACCTATAATCCAGCAATACTTTCACAATTTGAATTGCCTACTCTGTGCTAAGGGCTGTGGATATACATATAAAAACAGCAACTTTCACCCAAGAGTCACATTCTAAAAGCAGCAACTCAAAAGTGTGGAAATAACTAAACTTGTGTCTATTATATGTCAGGGCATTGCTTGTATTATTTGTATTAATTGTACTTTTCATTATATTTTCCCATTTTACAGATGAGACAAATGAGTTTCAGAGTGATTAAATAACCTACCTGACATAATGGAGCTAGCAAATCATGCAATCAGGATTTGAATTCACAACTTGTATATATAGGAGTCATGGTCTTTCCACTATGCCGAACAGTTTTTCCAGAGGTCAGGTGGAGTCTTTGGATGGAATTTGTAGTTTGGTGTGAGGGGTTTGGAAAAACTTGGCTTGAATTAAGACATCCTCTTCACAGACTCATGACCGCTTCTGGGGTAGGCATATTTCCAAGGAAAGTTCTATTCTAGACAAGAAAATTATTCTACTTGTAAGAGGTATTTTATTTGCATCTTCTATTTTAACGCAACTCTTCTACCAATCTCTTAAGATTCATTTTTGGTTCTGTAAAAACAATAACAACATAGCACAAAAGGAAATAAATTTGATTGACCCAGATGTGCATTTATTGCAAGACCCCTGTAGCTGCTACCTCAGCAAGAGACCTAGGTGGATACAGCAGAAGCGTGACTATCTAAAACTGATCCTTTTGTTGTAGTCTTTTTTTCTCCCTGTAAGATAAAGTGTATTACCAATAAAAGTATTACTAATGTTGGAATAGATTAATAAGTGGCTATATAGCCTTGTGATCAGCTGAAGTAAATTGCTCTAGAAATGAGAGAGAAAACTGATCAAAAGACAACAGTATAGATGGATAGAGGTAGATTGAGAAAAATGCAATGAAGTGGTGGTTTCAACCTGACACTAAGAATTCACTCACCTCAGGACTTGAGAGAATAGAGACTGAATGACATTGCTTTGAGCAAAATTGTGAAGAACCCTCTGGCTTCAGAATAGCACACCTGTTTGCTATGTGCACTTAAGATAACTGGATACAACCATTTTTTTCCCACCAACTTGTATATTTTAGATCTAGAATATTTTCTTTCACTTTAGGTAAGGGGATAACCTTCAAATTAATTGACAAACCTTATGTTCTGCAGAAAAATTGCTATAAAAATGAACCTAAAAATGAAAGGTTTGTCAAGGCAAATGAAAGTGGTATTATAATTCATATAGGCTAATATTAGGAAATTTTTTTTTTTTTTTGAGTTGGAGTCTCACTCTGTCACCCAGACTGGAATGCAGTGGCCGCTCCTGGCCACCGCAGCCTCGACCTGCTGGGCTCTGGCGATCCTTCCACCTCAGCCTTCCGAGTAGCCGGAATTACAGGCGCCCACTACCACGCTCAGCTAATTTTTTGATTTTATTGTAAAGATGAGGTCTCTCCTGCCCAGGTGGGTCTCGAACCCGCGGGCTCAGACAATCCACTCACCTCAGCCTCCCAAAGGCGCGAGATTACAGGCTGAGCCACCGAGCCCGGCTAGGAAATATTTTTAAATGAACACATTTTCTCACTCTTTTACCACTCATTCCCACTCTTTCACATTTCAGGAGGTTGTGTGGACAGCTAAGGACAGCATAAATGAACCAGGAGCCTGGAATATGTGTGTTTGTGTATGTCTCAAAAAGAAAAAATCAAACAAAACAAACAAGCAAGCAAAAACCACAGCAGAAGTGAAGGTCTGAGATTAAGTTCCTTCTAATGGGGCATTTTTCTTCTGAGTTGGAGTCTCTTCAAGAGCAGAGACCATGTTCTTCCAGTCACTAAGTGAATCTCTAATAATTAGCAAAATCTCTGGTACCTAGTAGAAACTAAGCCAATGCCAAATGCATACAAGAACAAACGGAGGAACAAAAGAAAGAAGAAAAAAGGAAGGAAGGAAGGAAAGAAGGAAGGAAGGAAAGGAGAGAGGAAAGGAAGGACAGAGAGAAGAAGTAAGGGAAGTAACATAGCAGAGAAGGAGGGAGGAAGAAAGGCTTATGGAAGTCTTACTTGTTGAACAATATTTACATGCCAACTCATGCAGTTGTTCATTGTGGAAGAATCCTCCATTATGAAAATATTCTATACAGGGCTGTGGTATCAGTTTCTCCAAAGTGAATGATGAAAAATAATAATAGATGCAAAGCTAAATAACTCTCTTCTTTACCTTCTTTCAGGCTCTGTTAAACTGGAACTTAGTGGTAGATGCTTTTGGATTAACTACTTCTAGGCTCACATTTGCTAGAAGACACAATGAAATTAATTATAACAGGAGAAAGCCAGACTTAAAAATATATCTATTTAGATGGGACAAACTTGCTCTATCCCTCGTGCAGAGATGGCGTCCCAAAGATCAGGGCTAACACACACTTCAAAATTTAGGAAGTGAAACCTACATGTGAATTAGGAACCCTACCTCTTTGTTCACAGATCACTGCATACGAGGTTCAACTTAGATTCACGAACCATCTTAGAAAAAGTGCTGCATGCCTTATTGCTGAATATTACTACAGTCATCTTTGAAGTACTCCCGTAGGGTAATTACGCACCAATGTCAGTGCCTAGTCCACCCATCAAAGCAATTTTGGAACTCTTGTTCTGGAAAGGCCATCAGAGCCATTGTCATTATTTGTTGAAGTCTGACAATTAAGGTCATGAACTTGCCACTGTGGCTTACGTTGTCAGCACTGTACAAATAACTGTATAGGATCACCCTCCCTACTCACCTGATCTGGCCCCCAATGACTTTTTCTTTACTCAAAAATAAAGGAAATATTGAAAGGAAGACATTTTGTTGACATTCAAGACACCAAGGTTAGTAGGACCAATGACTCTGATGGTCATTCCAGAAAAAGAGTTTCAAAATTACTTTGATGGATGGACTAGGCATTAGCATCAGTGCATAGCTTCCCAATAGTACTTCAATTGTGACTTTAGTGCTATTCAGCAAGGAGGTATGTAGCATTTTCGAGGATGAGTTCATGAATTTAATTGTCGGTTCTCATATGTCCACTAATATCACCCCTATCAAATTGTGTTTCTCTTTCTGCCCTTAAATTTTTTTTCAAGTTTAATACAGAATTTATTAGAGAAAGAAGAGAAGAAAGAAAGGGCAGACAAAAGTTTTATACAAGAAAGGCATTGCATAGACAGTCTCTCTAAAAGGAAAAACTGCCTTCCTTAAATCTTTGTGAGAGAAGAATTCACTCAGTACAGATTCCCATTGGCTACCAATCATGCCAAAAGGTAACGAGAACTCATTAAAATTTTATTGAAAAAAATGGTGCAAAGGCAATTTAGCTTTAAATTATATAGTCTCTTGAATTTTGTTGTTCTGTTTTTATCCACAGTCCTGTAGCAACAGCTGTACTTCCAGCTTTACCAAGACTAAAGTGGTATCTTACTTTCTGCTTCTTTCTTCTTGTGACCCATTTTTTGCCATGCCTTTGAAAACAAGTAAAGGCTCATATTGTTGGTTTCTGTATATCTGTAGAATTAGATGAATATTTACAAACATGTAACATTAGTTAAAAATAGTAATAAAAACATTATATCACAACATAAATAATCAGAACAAAGCCATTTTACAGAAAATACTAATGGTTGTTTAGCTGGAAACTAGTAGTAAACTATTTGAGGTGTCTTGCTTCTGTCAAAAAATTATGATCCCTATAGACTGTCCTTTATTTCCATGACCATATCCAATGTCTAAATCAACACAGATTAAAAAAAAAAATTCCCATTGATATCAAATCTTCAAATATGAACAATTTTGACCAGGTTGGCAATGAGAGAACATATCCTTTTCTACCAATAAAATTCTGCTTAGTAACACTTTTTAAAATGCCTACTAAATATGAGGCACTTCTCTGTCAAATCAAAGTACTTAATTTTTGTTTCCATTACAAGTGAAAGTACTATTCAAAATCATTTATTTGTTGATTCCATGTAAACCCAAATTGCAAAAACAGGCTTATATCATCATCTTATAAAAATATGAAACATACAATTGTACATAGCACTTATAATATTACTGCTTATGTATTTTACATTGCATTAGGAAAAAGGTGTATTTGAAAAGCAGGTTGAGTCGTCCACAAAACATTTTAAATTTTGTGTTCAATGCCATGCTATTGGGTAGTTACTCCTGTTATCTTTAAGGAAAAGTGTCTTTAGGGCAAAGTGTGCTAATTGAATTCAACATTTAATAGTTTAAGTAAACCAGAATTGTCTCTACTTAAGTAGTAACTGCAAATAGTTCTTTGTTGTAAAATCACAAACATTGAAGTACATAGAATGGCACTAATCTCAGGAATATTATAATTACCTAAAATTTCACATAAATTAATATTTCAGCACATGCCTTTAGAGAATCTAACCTATGAAGTTTTGTGTCAAAGTAGTTGATGTCCTAAAGCTGATTATAAAAATCTCTCCACATCCATCACCCACATAAATTAGCAGTTTGTTTATACTTATTGACATTTCAAAATGTGTCCTTTGAAATTTTGCAAAGAGTTTGAAATGGGTATAAGTGAATCCTGTCACATGATTGAGAATCTGGAGATACTGCTGTAGTTAATGAATCAATCCCAAAACATACACACACAATAATAATGAGAAAGACAAAAGTCATTTGGAAATAGAGATGCCAGTGGCCAACTGAGATTATTCTCAGCTCTTGCTGTTCAAACTCTGCTTTGACTAAATTATAAATTACTTCATTTCATGGATCTTTGAGGTCATAAAAGTAGGTAAACCCCTAATATTAAATTCTACAAATATGGATTTTATTTAGCTTTGAAATTTTATTGATGATGCCATAAAAATTATCAATAAGAAACCTCAACACCAAGATCAATTTCAGTGGTAATCCAGGAGTAACCTAAAACACAAAACTGGTATTGAATGGAATATGAAAAATGATTCTAGAAAGCAGCAAGAATCAACACTTCCCTTGCTAGACATGGGAAGCTACCTATAATTCCTTGCCTTCATAATTATTTAGACAAGTCCATTTTTGGAGATAGTCAAACTTCTCTAAACAATTATGGTAGCAATAATAGCATGTACACTTTATATAAGATTTATCCTTAGAATAATTCAATTCTTCTACATTTTGCTGTGTTAAAAAAAAAGGTGCTAGAAAGTACAGATTCATTCAATAATAGGCCATGTACACAGCACTCAAACTAATAAATCTAGACTTACCTTGCCCTTAGAGAAAAATAAGTCTAGTAATCATAGACAGCAAGTGATTGGCAAGGTAAACCAACCTAGCACTGAGCCAAGACCTCAGAAAATTAAAAAAAAAAAAAAACTAACACAAGTTTCAAGTTGAATATGTGAAATATGTCAGTAGAACAAACCAGTGTTAAAGCAATCAAGAATAATCTCAAAAAATATTTAGATACTTTCTATGCAATAAGTAAAACCAAGATTCAGTGTTTTCAGGTTGGATTTGACTGTGATTTTTATAGTGTGCAACAGTAGAAAGTTTAAAGCAAGTATGTGAAGATGCAAAGGAAATCTTGAGGCAGACATGCAGGAATGGTTGAGCTAGATTGACTCTGAAATATGTGGATGTTAGAGGCTGAGAGAAAACACCAGGAGTCTAAGATTTCAAATCTGAGCACACTGAGGTAATCTAAAAAATTGAAGCCTACAGAAATAAATAATTTTTATAAAGAGTTAATATATACTTATTTCTCTTTGTAAAGGAATAACATTATTCTCAGCATTAATCTAACTACGTTTTAGAAAGCCAGCTAAAATTTTGGAATTTTTTAGAAATTAGTATAAGAAAATATGTTGCTGCAATGTGTAGGGCATCACAAGTAAATTACACTTTAAAAATTTTATCTCTTTTCTAAAGTTGAAAAAAATATGTATGCTGACGTTTCAATGCCAACATATTTCTAGGTGAAGAAAGAATGTGTCCAAGATTCACTCCAAACTTTTACAAAGAAGAAGAGAAAATTGTCTTATATTTTACAGTTATTGGAAAAGATCTCTGGTGTTAGGTTAAGACAGCTCTCACTTTTGACTTTCTGTCCCTTCTTTTGCAGTCTTTTCACAGTTTGAAACATGTTATTGACAAATTTGATACAGCTGGGCTTTTGTTACTTTCCATTCCCTTTTTCATCAATTCACTAAATACTATTTTCTATGTCTGTGTCATTATTTAATGAGAAGTAAGTTAGTTTTCTAGATTATAGCCAGAGTTTCAACAACAAAATTTTTACCAAAATCTTTGATACATCTATTGTCATGCAAGGTATGTGTAGGATTTGAAGAGAGTAATGTTTACCTATGGAACAAGTCATTAGGGAATCATTACATTTTAAATTATTTTATGATTATAATCATAAAAATATGTCAGTGAGGAAGAGAGTATTTCTGTCTTAATAAAATCAAAAACAAAGAACTTGGAAAATGGGAAGGTCAATGTCTGGTTCACAGACAGGAGACACACTTGTTATAAAGCAAAGCAGAAAGGACATCAAAACATATTGAGCAAAAAGAAATTATATGGAATAAATAAAAGGTGTATTCCAATAGCAAACAAAAGTGTTCTTAATTTTAGAAGAATTTATTTTAAAATGGAGCAAGAACATGAGAGTGGGAGATTGATTTGCCTAAAAAGTTTACATAGTGAATAGATAGAAAGATGTGACCGAATCATAATGAAACTGAATTCCAGGCATCACAGTAGAAAACTATTAATCTACTCATTGAACGGTTAGAGAGTATATCATGCCCACTCTCTTACCCTGATCCACATCCATCAAGAAGTTATGGAGTTATTCTGGGTTATGAGGAAGAAAGAGGAGTGTCTTAAGGAATGGGGAAGAAAAAGAGAAGAAAAAGGAAAAAGAGAAGAAAAAGGAAAAAGAGAGCAAGGCAAATGATGGAAATAAGTACCTGCTCTCCTTCCATGGCTGGTGTAAGATTACAATACCCTCTGGCCAGTATAGGGATGGTTCATAATAGGTTTGTGTGTTAACCTAAGAGTTTGTTTTTTAAGTATCCAGCTCATTGACCTATTGACATTGCTTATTGCTAAGTGTCTGCTCCACTCCTGACCCATAGCACTTCTACCCTTTTTTTCTAAACGTAAGTCCCACAACCTTAACATTTAAGATTATTCTTACACAAAATTTGGATGTAAGTAAACTTTAACTTTCATTTCAGGAAACGCCTCTGCATGATAGGAGACAATAATAAGTTGATATACTAGCACATCTAAAGTCCATTCCTCAAGGGCCACAAAAGCATATTTGTAGAAATTATGGTGAGAGATGATAAAATGATCATCATTTCAAGGCCTCAGTCACTTGGAGGTAGTGTAGCAAAATGGGTAAGAATGGAAAGTCAGACTGCTTGGTTCAAATTTTAGCTATACTCTTTTACTAGTGTGACTTTGGTCAAATCTTTTAATTTATTTAAGCTTCCATATTTATTTTTGTGTAAGGATGATAATAGTACTTTCCTCATGGATTATAATGGGGATGAATGGTGTAGTGTTTAGTATAAAGAACTTTGTAAGCACTACACAAATATAGCTGACATTTATATTGAAACTCAGTGTACCGAATGATAAATGCATAGAACTTCATAGTAATTTGAGAATTATTTTCATTATTATTCTCATTTCACAGATGAAACTGATGCTTAAAAAATTTCTATAAATGTCCAAAGATCACAGAGTATATAAAGACTCAGAAGAATTTCATCTAGCTCTGAAACTTTTGTTTCATCCATCCCCCATCTGTGTCTGAAATCTAGCACTGAAACCCAAACCTTTTGAATCTAGGGTGGGAAAATTTAAAGGCAGTAAAAAAAAGAAAGTGCAAAATACTCATCATCTATATGTTGCAACTCATTACATAGTTCAGACTGTATCCTTACCTCATTTGAGGCATAATACCCTCTGTGATATTAATCTGAAGCACAGTATTTTTTTGTTCGATTTTTCACTACCTTCGTCAGCAACTTGTAAACATATTGGACCAAAAAAGATGTTAGTTGCTTATAGATATTCCCCCCAAAAAATATTAACTAGAAGTTAATTATTTTTTATTGTGTCTATGTGAACCTATGATTCCCCTTCCTTTGGTATCATAGTCACATTTAAACAATGCAGTGGCATTTATAATTCAGAAAGCATACAGAGTGAAATGAGTCTGACTGAAAAAAAAATGCATAAGGAGCCTCAGAGCAGGCATGCGACAGCCAACTTGAAAATGCTCATCTCTGTTCCAGATATTTCACAGTAGTAGCAAAAAAAAAAAAAAAGAGGCAGCATATTGCATTAGCACATAAGCATGAAAATGCCATAGCCTATTCACAGAAGACAGGTGCTAAATTATAGAATTGTGCTTTGTTCATATGGTATTTATGACTTTCAAGTTTGTTTGACATTTCAGAAACAATGTGACTAGAGTACATGAATAAAACTGGAATTCTTTCCTTTTTAAAAAATGTACTCTTTATCTCATTCTCACTTCTATTAGAAAAATAAGTAGGGGTAAATTTAGTTGTGTATCTAACAAAATATAAATTACTCATAAGGAAACTAATTAACTGGGTGGAACACATTTTACATTTGTACTTCCAGATTTTACTTTCTCTGATACTTGTGGCTCCCAGTGGCATAAATTTGATAAGTTACTTTGAAAATGAAGTGATCACATTGCAAACAGTAAGCAGAAATTAATAAATAAAGGCATACAGAGAGCTTGGAAGAGCAAAAATAAATAAATAAAACTCACCTCCTTCTGGAACATTTTAGATATTTTAATGCGACAATTTATAAAACAGCTCACTTGGCAGGATAGGGAGTAAGGTGTAGATTTGATGTACTAAATAACCCCCAAACATACCATGATTTTTGGCACTGAAAAGACAAAATATGTATTGCACACACACAAACTGGGGGAAAAAAAATGCTCATATTTAGTAAATAGCTCTTTCCCTCTATTCCAGCATATTTCTACTTTTATTTTAATCTAGTTTTCATTAAAAATTGGATGAGTTATTCTAGCAGTGTGGGTTGAAGGAATTTTAATTAGCTGATTCTTAGGAGAGAAATATATTCTGCAGAAAGTTAATTTAAAACCATAGTGTTTTTCGAAGATATATGTGTGCATATATATGTACATACATGTGTACAAATACACAGTCATGCATTGCAAAATGGTGAGGATTGTTCTGAGAAGTGCATTGTTTAGAGATTTCATTGTTGTATGAACATCAGAGTGTACTTACACAATAGCTTAGTATACTTTAGGTCGTATGGTAGCCTGTCGGTCATAAGCCAAATACCTATATAGTATGTTACTGTATGGAGTACTGTAGGCAATTGTATATATCTAACCATATCTAAACATGGAAAAGATAAAGTAAAAAATATGGTGTGAGAAACAAAAAAAAAGTACACTTGCACAGGACACATCATGAACAGAGCTTACAGAACTGAAAGCTGCTCTGGGTGAGTCAGTGAGTGGTGCGTGAATGTGAAGTTCTCGGACGTTACTCGTACTACTGTTGACTTCATAAACACTATATACTTAGACCACACTTAGTTTATGAAAAATATTTTATCACCAGTAATAAATTGGCCTTAGCTTACTATAACTTTTTAATGTTATAAATGTTTTAATTTTTACAAACTTGCTTTTTTGTAATAACAGCTTAAAACACAAATATATTTTAAAGCTGTAGAAAAATATTTTCTTTTTTTATATCCTTATTATATAAGCCTTTTTCTATTCTTATTTATTGTTTTATTTTTAAACTTTCTTTGTTAAAAATGAAAACATAGACACACACATTAGCCTAGGCCTATACTGCATAAGGTTCATGAATATTGCTATCTCCCAGTGTCACATCTTGTCACTCTGTAAAGTCTTCAGGGGCAATAATACACATGGATCTGTCATTTTCCATGATAACATTTCCTTCTGGAACACCTACAGAAGGACCTGCCTGAGGTTCTTTTACAGTTAACTTCTTTTTTGTATGTAGTAGTACACTCTAAAATGACAATAATAAACACTGTAGTAAATATATAAACCAGTAACATAGTCATTATCATTACCAGGTGTTACGTATTGTACATCATTGTATGTACTATACATTTATATGGCATTGCAGTGTGATAGGTTTATTTATACCACCATCACCCCAAACATGTGAGTAACATGTTGTGTTACAGGGTTATGATAGCTACAACATCACTAGATGATAGGAATTTTTCACCTTTATTATGTTCTTATGGGGCTGCTCTCATATGCAGCCAATCATTGGTCAAAAATTCAGTATGCAGCACACAAAGCTGTATGTACACATACATATTTTATATTCACATATATTGATGTTTGCATATAAAACACAAATATACTAATTTAAATAAGTCCATTACCAATCAAAGTCATGGACATCCCTATAATGGTACCAATAGATGAGAAAACTATACTACATTTAATCTCAATGCCTAGCCTTCAAAGCAACATTTAAACTGCAGCAAATCAGTTCTATTCACAATAGCAAAAACATGGAACCAACTGTGTTGCCCATCGAAGTTGGACTGGATAAAAAAAAAAATGTGTTACATATACACGATGGAATATTATGCAGTCATAAAGAAGGACAAATATATGAACTTTGCAACAATTTGGATGGATTTGGAGTCTATCATACTCAGTGATTTATCACAGAGACAAAGAACAGAGTTCCATATGTTCTCACTCATAAATGGGCCCTGAACAATTATAATGCTATAGGAAGGTGATTGGCAGTAGTGGGAAACTGCCAGGCAAAGGGGGATGGAATTGGCAGTTGAGGGAAACTGCTAGGGGATGGACGGGCATACTTCATCAACAAGAGTACCTACATGATCAATGTTTGTACACCTAACCCTGAATTGTACCCCACATCTTTATAATAAAAATTAAAAAATTAAAAAAATAAAATAAACTGCAGCAAATTTATTTGTGTGAGAATCTAAATTCCTTTATGCTAGCAAGGTATCATTTAAGCATTTATCTCTTTCAAACAGCCAAATACTAAGTCATCAAAAAGATTCTTACAAGTATAAAAAAGTATTTTTAAGCATATTCTAATTACCTAATTCTTTATTGAATACTTTAGGATTCATGAAAAATAAAGATAAAACACAGTATTCTGGAGGATTAAAGTGAGTTATAACAAATAATTGAAAGGGAATCATGTATAATCTTAAGAAAAAGAAATAAAATAGACAAATGAGTTA
Organism: Carlito syrichta; assembly: GCF_000164805.1. NCBI lineage: Eukaryota > Metazoa > Chordata > Mammalia > Primates > Tarsiidae > Carlito > Carlito syrichta. Next base: position 1,113,901 of record NW_007255712.1, read on the forward strand.
AGTGAAAGATTCATTTTGTTTTAATTCTGAGAGATCTACATTAACATTAGAAGACTCAGTAGACCTCAACAACATGGACAATAAAAGTGAAAGCAGACAAGTGGTATTACTTCATACTAGAAAGTGTCTGCAATGCCAAGAAATCATCAACAGTGTAGAAACAACCTATAGAATGGTAGAAAAAGATTGTAAATCATACACCTGATAAGGAGTTAATATCTAAAATAAATAAGGAACTCAACTCAATAATTTTTAAAAATAGCCCCATTTAAAAATGAGCCAACTACATGAATAGATGTCATACAAGAAGACATATAAATGACCAACAAGCTTATGAAAGAAATACTCAACATCACACATCTTCAGAGAAATGCAAACTAAAATCACAATGAGTTATCAATTTAACACCTGTTGAAATGACTATTTCTAAAAAGATGAAAAGTCAATGGTGGTCAGAATGTGGAAAAATGTGAACTCTTGGGCACATTGTTGGTGGGAGCATAAAATAGTACAACCTTTATGGAAATACGAAGATTTCTAAAAAAATTAAAAATAAAATTACCATAGAATTCAGCTTCTTAGCTCCTGGGCATAGAGTCAAAGTAAATAAAATCAGTATGTCAAAGAGATATCTGCATTCCTATGTTCACTGCAGCACTATTCACAATAGCCAAGGTGTAGATTCAAACTAGGTGTCCATCAACCAATGAACAACAAAGAAAATGTGATTTACACGTACAATGAAATATTATTCAACCTCTAAAAAAAAGAAAATCCTGTCATTTTTGATAGCATGGATAAGATGGAGAATTTTATGCTAAGTAAAATGCACCAGCTACAGAAAGATAAATATTGCATGATCTCCCTTTTTTGTCGAATCTAAAAATGCTGAATTCACAGAAGTAGAGAATAGAATGGCACGCACCATAGGCTGGGGAAGCAGGAAGCTTGGAGAGACATTGGTCAAAAGATATTTTGGTTAGATAACAGAATCAATTCAGGAAATTTCTTGCACAACATGGTTATTATAGTTAATAACAATGCATTACATTCTTGAAAAATCTCTAAGATAGTAGATTTTAAATGTTCACGGCCCAAAAAAATGACAAGTATGTGAAATAATATATATTTTAATTAATGCAACTTAATCATTCCCTAGGGAGTATATATTTTAAAACATCTCGTTTTACACAATACATACAAACAACTTTTATCTGTCAGTTACACAGATAAATAGTAGAATGGTAATTTCCAGAGTCTGAAAAAAGGGGGAGATGGGGAGTTTCTGTTCAGTGTATGTATATATATATATATATATATATATATATATAGTTTCAGTCATGTCCAAAAAATATTAGAAATATGCTGTATAACAATGTGTATATATTGTACTATATACATAAAATGTGGTTAAAAGGTAGATTTTGTGTTATATATATTTTTATGATAGTGAGAAAAGAAATAATATGATATGAGGGGAAAAAAATCTCAGTACAGATTAAGAAGACATGGCATCAAGAGAACATGAGAAATGGCTTATATTCAAAAGAAATAGAAAAGTACATTTTAGTCACAAACAGCTGGAAGAAAAATACAGTAGATAGAGAGGGATGCTGAGCTATAGTTAAAATGCAAATTTCCAGTACATACTGAGACTTTTATTTTCTTTTCAGAACATTGCAAGCTGAATTAACATGGAACACTGCACTAAACACAAACAGAAATTACATGTGAATGAAAGAATTGCTAAAATTTCAAGTAGAATTATGATCAATTGAATTTAAAATTCACAGACTCCAAAATGCACTAAAAACTTTGGAAATACAGTTATTGTGGTGTGGGTATTATATGGATAAGAGAAGTCAATTTGTCTCAAAATATGCCCTAGACTAAACATTTTGCTTTCAAGGCACACAAGAAAACAGGATGTTAAAGTCCTCATCATGACAAAACAAAATTTAAAATGCTATATGGAGTTGGCCCCTTGAAGAGTAGCATACCCACAGAGATGCCCTAGCCATTCTCCCATAAATTAAGATGCACAGATTCAAAAACTTATTTTTTTAAAAATATTCTTATTCAAAATGAACTCATTATAAAAATAAATAAAGTATAACAATGCAGCAAATCAACACATAGGGAACAACAAACCTTAATTAAACTAGAACAACCTAAAAGATGCCATAACATAATTATTTTTAAATCCTTAAAGAAATTAAATAGAGAAAAATGCATCAAGATACTATAAAAAGCATAAGTAGAAAGTGAGAACGATATGCAATTTCAAAAATAAAATATACACTCATTGATATCAAAAAATCAGCTAAGACGTTCCTAGATTAGACTCAGTCTAAATAAAAGAATTAATTAGCTAGAAGTTACATTTTGGAAAAACAACCAAAAAAAAGCTTTAAAAATTTTTTTTTAATCAACATCTAAATATTAGATTTTTCAATTACAGAATCTCAAAGATAGAGATGATTTTTATCAGCCAGTGAGGAAAAACTTAATTACAAATTAAAACAATTAGTTAGAGAACAGGGTATTTCAGCTGGAATTATGGAAGACTTCTTCAAATGATCGGAAAAAATAATTATCAATATAAAAATATTTTCACCTAAAATAGCATTCAGAATTTAGGATAAAATTAAAGTACTTTAGCCAAAACCAAAAAATTTTAAAACTTAAGTCACTTGCTAGAGAAAAATATTGCAACAAAGCATAGAAAGAAAAATTTAATTGGAATTCAATAGGTAAGTAAAAAAATCACTTAAAAATTTGGTGCACATTAAATTATACTTTCTGTGAAAGCTAAATGGAAGTATAATAATTATTTGTACCTGGAAAAAATTTGAAAGAAGATAAAATTAAACAGTAAAAAATATTACACCAAAAAATGAAACAGAGCTCAGAGTTAAGTATTTTAAGACTGTTGTGTTATTCAGAGGGCAAATAAATATATTTATTATATTTATATAATATTAACTTTGCTAAGTATATTTAAATTGACCATTATAAAAAGTATGCATATATCTTAACAAGCAGATAGGAAAAAAAAAAACTTAATATAATAAAAGACAAAGTAGAAGAATTAAGGAAGAACTCAAAGTAGAAAAAAATTAAAAATAAAATTTAATATTAAGATATACAGAGGCTGTCAAAAAATGTGTAAACATTTTAAGAAAGGAAAAAACTATATAAATACCAATATATACCAATAACATAAGATTAACACCATCTTTTGAGTGAATGTCATACAACACATAACAAAATTTAATTCAACTTAAAAAAAGTAATACATAGATAATATTGCTTAAAATATGTATACTTTTTTGGCATCCTAAATATTTTACAAAATATTAGCTGTTATTATTATACCTTAAACTTGGTTAACATTCAAAAAACAGAGAAGGAAACACCAACACCAAATTTGTTTTATGAGGCCAACAATACACTAATCTAGGCAAAGATGTTATAAATCAAGAAAGTTATGCAGTAATATATCTAATAAATGTGAACAAAATATCATTAACAAAATAATAGTAAAATAAAAGCAAACAATATATATATAAACAAGTTGTGTTATTCTGGGTCTTGGAAGCAGCAGAGGCCAAGACAGGATTAAATATGTATATATTTTATTAGGAGAATGCCTATATTAAAAAATAGGGAAGAGTCAAGAAAGCTTAGGAGAATAGTTAGACAATAATAAACATCCAACTCCAAGTAAGTAGTGGGAAGAGAAGTTTGGTGGAATCATCTTATTCTGCCATGCGTTATAGGACAGAATTGGCAAAGCAGTTGGGGACTATTTTAGTTAACATCAAATTACCAAGTATTTTTACTCCTAGACACTAGTAGTTTGTCTTAATATATCCACCGTATTTATTCATTGGGAAGCATAAGCCTCTTTGAGATATGGCCTTGGCACAAATACTACAATGGATTTTTAAATGCAGTACCTAAACCTTATGGGCAATTAGAATCCCCATAGTAAAAAGCATGTGAGATGCATTCTCATGACTGCTGTAAGAATCATGCATCATGAGCGAGTAGACTTAATGACCCCAAATCAGGAAATCAAAGATGGTTTAAAATAAGCAAAACAACAAATGGGATTCACCTTATTAGTAAAATAAAGTGGATTTAACACATAGAAAGTAATCAATGCAAATAAACATATTAATAGAAACAAAGCATTTTTAAAAAATTAGCACCCATTAATTTAAAAAGTGTTCTGCAAACTAAAAATAGAAACCAATTTTTTCAATCAAGTAAAGAATATTTAATAAAAACCTAGAGCTAACATTGTACTTAATGGTAAAATATTAACTTTTTCTTCTTGTTTGAAAAAAAGGCAAGAATTTCTAATAAATCATGTGTATTTAATATACCAAAAAACCTGAACAATGACTTTCAGTATATAGGGCAAGGAAAATGTATACAAAGCATGAAACTCTAAAAGGAAAAAGTAACACATTTTTACTTATATATAGCATGTTTGCTTAATATAGAAAATCCTAAGAAATCCACAAACAAGAGCTAGTAAATGAATTATCCAGGTCATAAGCAAGGTTAATAATGAAAATCAATTGTTTTTATATACTGGCAACAATATTGGAAAATAAAGTTTTTGAAATTATTTTACAATAACCTGAAATTATATGGTTACAGGTAAATAAGTTTAACAAGACATGCAAGTTTTCTAGACTACAAACTCTAAAATATTTAGAGAAAATAAAGAACTAAATAAATAGAAATAAATGTCATGCTAATGAGTTGAAAAACTCAAAATTGTAAAATTTTTATTCTATACAAATCAATGCATGTATTCAGATTATCCCTTTTAAAAATATTCATTTTTTTAAAATTGACTAACAGTTTACAAAAATTTTATGGAAATGCAAAAGACATAGAAAAGTCAAAGAGATGAGCACTAAACATGAACGCTTTTCTCTTACTTAAATTCCTAACTGTGAGATTTGGGGAGTTACTGCCTGTTAAGCACTGGCCTAAAATGGTTTTATTTCCTCATTTTTTCCAACCTGACCCTGGCATAGCATCACACAACAAACAAAGAAGGACATCGAAGTATCTTAAGGTCCCAAAAAGCCACTGCAGATTACCAGGCAACCAGGGAGACTTGTAAGACGTTTGTCTATTCTCTATGAAGTCTGTCACAAATATGACTTCATCTGCATGTCAACAAACCTAGAGTTTTCAGCCCTCTGTCTTATCAAAACATCTTAACTTCATCTACATATCAACAAACCAGGAGTTTTCCATCCCCTTATCTTTACAAAGCATATCCTCTACTGATTCTACCCAAATTCCTTGGATAGGAACTACAAATTATTGGTCATGAAATCTTTACACTACCAATAACCTGCAACAATCCCCACCCATTAGAAATGTTCCTCTTTCCTGGGCCAAATCAATGAAAATCTCACATATATTGATTTATGGTTTTTGTAACTTTTGTTGCCTTAACACTGTGAATAACCAAGTCACCCTTTGGCCACAGTGAGTACATGTTCTCAGAATCTCCTAAGAATAGATGTATCCAAGTTAAGTCCTCAAGTTTGGTTCAAGAATAAACCACCTTAAATATTTTATAGTTTTGGCATCTTTTAGTCAACAGAGATTTATAAAACATAAAAGACAAAGTCAAAATACTAATTTTACCTGATCTTAAAATTTACAGCTACCACAGTAGCTTTACAAGAGACTATAGTGTTGCTAAAAGGATAGAAATATAGATTAATAAAATATATAGAGTCTATAAATATATACATGTGAATTGATTTTTTTTACGAAAATTCCAAAGCAAAGATTCCAACACAATTCAGTAGGAAAAGGAAATGGTTCTATGAGCAACTGAACATTTGGAAAACAAATGTACTTTGAAACTGAATTTAAAATAGATCAGGACTATACATAAAAGTTGCAACTTAAGCATAGCAAATCAAATATACAGAATTTTGTGCCCAACTCTTGGAAATCCTTCTTTATTTTTAATCTCAAGCAAACCAAACATTTATCATAATTGATACCAAAAGAGTCTCAGCAAATTTGAGAGTCAGTTTCCTCCAGACTGTGTTCTCTGCTCTTGCTGGAATTACATATAAAAAATTTAAAATTAAAAACACATATAAACACACACATATATATAAAATGTTAACATTTAAAATTAACTTGCAAATGCTAAAAAAATTTACAAATAGATAAAAACAAAAATTCTACACATCAAAACCAGCTACTGAAGTATTTAAAGGACACTGAAAACTTTAACTTGCTGGGCTCAGTGGCTCAGCCTGTAATCTCGCACATTGGGAGCTGAGGTGAGTGAATTGCCTGAGCCCGCGGGTTCGAGATCCACCTGGGCAACTTGGTGAGACCTCATCTCTACAATAAATCAAACACTTAGCCAGGTATGGTAGTGCATGCCTGTAGTTCCAGCTACTTGGAGGCTGAGGCGGAAGGATCGCTGGAGCCCAGCAGGTCAAGGCTGCGGTGGCCAAAGTGGCCACTGCACTCCAGTCTGGGTGACAGAGTGAGACTCCAACTCAAAAAAAAAAAAAAAAAAAACAAGAAAGAAAACTTTAACTGGATGTTAGAAAAGAAGAAATGCCAACTCTCTATTCTTTATGAATATAATTTAAGAAGTTAGAAAAGAAAAATAAATGACTTGAGGGTGGGACAAAACGAGGACAATACCTGTCCGAGTGTGAGAGTCTCTGCATTGATGAGTGTATAAGATGTAATTTTTGTCCATTTGTGTGTGCAAATGAGTGAGTGAATACCCAATTGAGGGGAGACATGGCATCAAGTGCCCAACGGCCCCCTGCAGAGGCAGCTAGAATTTTCCACTGCTCTGAATTTGGTATCTGTCACACACAGAATGATCCACCATTTCTGGGGCAACTCTTGGGAAGAGGCAGCAGAGACCAGCTGCCTCTGGACACCTGGTACCCAGCTCACACCACCACATGTGGCAATGACTGGACACTGACAGGGGGGACAGTGGAGAAGACAGAGGAAGGCGATCATAAACTGAGCCCAGCAGAAGGATAAAATGTTGGTGGACACCAATTTGATGCCAATTTCTCTGTTCTAAAGTTATGTGAGGACTTTCGCTAGTTCCCCAATTCTGGGCAGCCTGCATCCAAGAACCAAGAGGTGATCTCCACACCCCTCTGGGATCACCAGGGCAGATACTCCAGATGCATCATAACAGAGAGACAGAAGACTCACTCCCCACATTGGATCAAGCATGGGGGGACATGAGTAGTGGGAATGGGAGACCTAGCAGTGGCCAAGTTGGGGTAAGACTTGGAGTCACTTCCATTCCCCCAGCAGTTTGCGGAGCATCCGACCCATGTGGAGAGCAACCTGACTGGCCTATGGGCTGAGAGCAGAGGGGAGGGGCTAGAGACCAGAGCCCACTTCCTACCACCACCAAAATGTGAAGAGAGAGGGAGGGAGGGAGAGAGAGAGCGACAGAGGGGGGGGAGGGAGGGGGAGAGGGTGAGGGACAGAGATTCCAGAAACAGCCACAAGAGAACGATTTTTTCCCCTTTTTTCTCTGCTCTCTCCACACATAGCTTTATGTGAGAATTTTCTGTTTTGACCTGTTCCTATTTCTCCCTCATTTTTGTTTATGGCTGTATTTGAAGGAGGTGCACATTTGATATTTTTTGGTTTTGTTTTTTGACAGTTCATTTGTTTGTGTGCCTGACTGTTTTCCTTCTCCTTCTTTCTTATCATCTCCCTTTGTCTCCTTTCTTCCTTTCACCATCCTTTTTATTTTTCTTACCTCACTTTGGTTTTAGGGGGCATATATCTGTTCCCACCACACGGACAGATTGCAAAGTGGTGAGAAGTGGGTTCCAGAGGCCCATACCCCAGTCAATGGATACTGTGATCTGCAGAAAGATTCTGAACCATAGCTCTCCCCATTATTCCTTAATCAAATCTCAAAACTGCAAAAGGACTGCACAGCCCTCCCACCCCCGCACCAGTCTGACTTCAAAATTGAACAAATCCAAAGGACTTACATAAGGAAGAATAGGGGACTGAGCAAACAGAAGTAAACACTACTCCCCATCACTGAACAACAGAATTAAAGAGGTGGGGGAAATGGGGGAGGGACTATAACAAATGAAGAAGAACCAAAGGAAGAACACACGTACCCCCCCCCCCCCAGACTCCTGGGAACACAGCACTTGAGAATACAGACTTCAGAACTCAAACAATGAAGAGCCCAGAATAACTGGTCTAAAATCACAAACCCAGATTTCAAGATATTAATAGAGAGAATTAATAGAAATAAGGAGAGACAAGAGGAAAGAATTAAGGAATTGATAACTGAGATTACAGTAATAAATAATGCAGTAAATGAAATAAATAACAAACTGATAAACATGGAAAGCAGAATTAACCAAGCAGGAGAAAGAATCTCATAGCCTGAGGACCAAAATATGAAACTAACTCAAACGGTTAAAAACATAGAAAGGAAGCTTAAAAAGACAGAACAAAGCCTCCAAGAGATGTGCAATTATAACAAAAGGCCAAACTAACTCTTAATTGCCATTCGTGAGGCAGATAGGAAGATAGAGACCATTCTGGAACAAACATTCCATGAAATTTTCCAGGAAAACTTCCTTTATCACATCAGAGACATGACCATTCAAACAAAAGATATTAAGAGATCCCTTACAAGGCATTCAATGAGAAGACCAACTCCTAGACACAGTAATTCACTTACACAAAGTAGGCATAACAGAAAAAAATCCTAAAGGCAGTGAGAGAGAAAGGTTAGACTACCTACCAGGGAAGACCAATTAGATAGCAGCAGACTTGTCTACAGAAACACTACAGCCATGAAGAGACTGAAGTCCAATCTTCAAAGTTGTCAAGGATAAACAATTCCAACCAATAATTTTCTATCCAGCTAAGGTTCATCAGTGATGGAGAATTAAAATACTTTCAAGACATCCAATCCTTAAGAGTTTATGCTGCCTCAAGATCAGCTCTACAAGAGATACTTAAGAAGGCATTAACCAAAGAAAAAAGAAAAGATTGACCACGTTCTTCCCAAGAATCCAGAAAAACAGAGAATCAACACAGCATGCAATGTGACAGCACTCATATATCAACCTTCCAATGAAAAGAAAAACAAGAATAACAATAAAAACAACAAATAACTCTATAAGAGCCTCATGACAGGGATGAACTTTCATATTTCAATAACCAGCCTTAATGTGAATGAACTAAATGCACCACTGAAAAGACATATAATGGCAAACTGGATAAAAAGATACAACTTTACAATTTCCTGTATTCAGGAAATAATCTTACAAAGTTAGAGGATCGAAAACAAATTTTCAGGTGAACAGGTCACAAAAGAAAGCAGAAGTCATGATCTTAATATCAGACAAAACAATCTTTAAGCTATCAAAAATTTTAAAAGATGAAGAGGAGCACTACATAATGATATAATGGTGAATACATCAACAAGAAATATCCATCCTAAACATATATTCACCAAACACAGGAGATCCAACTTTTATAAAGCTGCTGTTAAGAAAATGAAATAAAAGATATTGACTCTGACACTATCATAGCTGAGTACTTAAATACCCCACTAATAACCGTAGATAGATCATTGAGGCAAAAAATCAACAAAGAGATTCAGAACCTCAACTTGATGCTTGATCAAATGGACTTAATGGATACCTACCGAACACTCCAACCAACTACCATGGAAGATACATTCTACTAGTCACCACACAGATCGTACTCCAAGATCGAGTACATCTTCAGACATAAATCAAGCATAAACAAATTTGATAGGTCCAAATACTGCCATGCACCTTTTCAGGCAACAATGGAATAAAAATAAACGTCAACATTAACAAAAACTTCCCCGAAACCCACAAAGACATGAACACTAAGCAGCATGATGCTGAGCAACTCCTGGGTCAGCAAAGAAATCAAAACAGAAATGAAAAGATCCTTGGAAAAAAATAAAAATGAAGAAGCATCTTATCAAAACCTCTGCAGTGTCATGAAGGTCATATAAAGAGGGGAATTTATATATCTATAAACACACATTAAAAAAATAGATCACAAGTTAACAGTTTAACAGATTACACAAGGGAACTGGAAAGACAAGACCACCAAAACCCTAACTTCAGCAGAATAATCCAGAACACCAAAGTAAAAGCTCAAATATAGAGCATAGATGACAAAAATATCATAGAAAAAAAAACACAACAAAACAAAAAACTGGTTCTGTGAAAGAATAAACAAGATTGATGGACCACTAACCAGACTGACCAAAAAAGAGAAATAGCCCAAGTGAACACAATCAGAAATGCAAAATTATCAAAGACTACTATGCACACCTATATGGAAACAAATTCGAAAACCTAAATGAAATGGAGGAGTTTGGCCTGGCTTGCTGGCTCAACCTGTGATCCCAGTATTTTGGGAGATGGAAGCAAGTGGATTGCCTGATCCCATGGGTTTGAGACCAGTCAGGCAACTTGGAGAGATCTCATCTCTACAATACATCAAAAATTAGTCAGGTGTGGTAGCACACCTGCAGTTCTGGCTACTTGGAAGGCTGAGGTAGAAGGATCACCAGAGCTCAGCAGGTCGATGCTGGGGTGGCCATGAGTGTGCCACTGCACTCCAGTCTAGGCAACAGAGAGAGACTCCATCTCAAAAAAAAGAAAAGAAAGAAAAAAAAGAAATGAAGGACTTTCTGACATCACCCAATATCCCAAGGTTGAAATAAATAATTGAGATAACAACCCAGGAAATTGACTCTGCCATAAGAAAACTAAGTGCAAAAAAATGTATGAATCCAATGACTTTGCAGTGGAATTCTACAAAACATATAAGGAGGAGCTGACACCAATCCCATTAAAAGTATCCCAGGCAATCAAGAGAAACAGAACCTTCCCAAATCATTTTGTGAAGGTAACATCACATTGATACCAAAATCGGGCAATGATTCAACAAAAATAGAAAACTACAGGCCAATTTCTCTTATGAATATAGATGCAAATATTATCCACAAGGTTCTAGCTAAGCAGATCCAAAGAACATCTCAAAAGTCATCCACCATGACCAAGTAGGCTTCATTCCCGGAATGCATGATGGTTCAACATTCACAAAACCATAAGTGTAATTAAATAAATCCATAGATATAAAAACAAGAACAACATAATTATATCATTAAACACAGAAAAAGCTTTCAATAAAATTCAGCATACTTTCTTGATAGAAACCCTTGAACACCTAGGCATAGAGGGAACATACCTCAAAATAGTAAGAGCCAGCCGGGTGTGGTGGCTCAAGCCTGTAATCCCAGCATTTTGGGAGACCTTGGCAAGAGGATTGCCTGAGCCCGCAGGTTCAAGACCAGCCTGGGCAACATGGTGAGACTGCCTATGTACAATAAAAATCAAAAAATTAGCCGGACCTGGAAGTGCACACCTGTAGTTCTGGCTACTTGGAATGCTGAGAAGGAAGGATTGCTGGAGCCGCGCAGGTTGGCACTGGGGTGGCCTAAGTGTGCCATTGCACTCCAACTTGGATGATGGAGTAGGACTGCAACTCAAAAAAAAAAACAGGATAGTAGGATCCATCTATGGTAAATCCAAAGCCAACATATTGCTAAATGGACAGAAATTGGAAGCATTTCCCTTGAAAATCAGAACAAGACAAGGCTACCCACTCTTACCCCTCATGTTCAACATAGTGTTGTAAGTCCTAGCTAGAGCAATCAGACACAAGAAGGTTATCAGGGATATCCAAATAGGAAAAGAGAAAATGAAATTATCTCTCTTTCCTGATAATATGATTCTGTACCTTGAAAATTCAAGGCATTCTGTCAAAAACCTCTCTGCACTGATAAAGGACTTTGGCAAAGTCTCAGGGTGCAGAATAAATGTGCAAAGGAAGTCACATTCTTATATACCAACAGCAAACAGGTAGAGAACCAGATAAAAAGCATAATCCCATTCACAATAGTCACACACACACACAAATAAAACTGAAATGCATTGGCATCTTCCTAATCAGAGAAATAAAAGACCTTTACAATGAAAACTATAAAACTATGCTCAAATAAACCAAAGAAGAAAAAACAAATGGAAAAATAGTCTATACTCATGGCCAGGAAGAATAAACATTGTTAAGATGCCCATCCTATCAAAGACAGTCTATAGATTTAATACAATACCCATTAAATTATCAACATCATTCTTCTCAGACCAGGAAATAGCAATACAGAAATACATATGGAAACATAAAAGATCGAGACTAGCCAAAACAATTATTAGCAAAAGAAACAAAGTGGAAAGTATCATATTTCCAGACCTTAAACTCTACTATAAGGCTACAATAAGCAAAGCAGCCTGGTATTGGTACAAGAACAGTCATATCAACCAATGGAACAGGATAGAGATTCTGGAAGCAAAACCTCAATTTCTCAATCAACTCATATTTGACAAAGCCTCCAACAACAACCACTGGGGGGAGAAGAACCTATTTAGTAAAAGGTGCTGGGAAAACTAGGTGGCCACATGCAGAAGATGGAAACAGGACCCCTACCTATCACCATACACAAAAATCAACTCTAAATGGATCGAAGACCTAAATGTAGAACCTCAAACAATAAGAATTCTAGAAGAAAACATAGAAAGCACTCTTAGGCTCATTGAATCAGGCCACCAATTCCTGATCAATTTTTCAAAAGAGAATGCCATAAAAGTGGAACCTCATCAAACTGAAAAGCTTCTTCAAAGCAAAATAAACCATCAATAGAGTGGGGAGATATCCCTGCAAATTGGGAGAAAAAAAAAATTATCAACTGTATATTTGACAAAGGCCTAACATCCAGAATCTACAAGGAACTTAAACACGTCAACAGGAAAAAACACAAACAATCCTATTAAAAAGTGGGCAAAAGATCTGAATAGACACTTCTCAGAAGACGACAAATAAGCAATCAACAGATACATGAAAAAATGCTCAGCCTCACTAATGATCAAAGAAATGCAAATTAAAACCACACTGAGATACCACTTAACTCCAATCAGGATGGCCACCATTCATAACTCAAAAAACAATAGACATTCGCAAAGATGCAGAGAAAAAGGAAGACTTCTACATTGCTGGTGGGAATGGAAATTAGTACAACTGTCAAAAACGGTATGGCAATTCCTAAAAAATCTAAAAACTGACCTTCCATATGACCCAACAATCTCCCTTCTAGGAATATACCCAGAAGAACTCAAATCATTCTACGAAAAAGATACCTGTACGTGCAAGTTTATCATAACATTATTTACAGTAGCAAAAACATGGAACCAACTGTGCTGCTCATCCAAAGTGGACTGGCTAAAGAAAATGTGGTACATGTACACAATGGAATATTAAGCAGCCAAAAAGAAAGACAAAATTATGGACTTTGCAGCAACTTGGATGAATTTAGAGTCTATAATAGTCAGTGATCTATCACAGAAACAAAGATCTGAGTTCTACACGTACTCACTAATAAGCAGACCCGGAACATCTGTCATCATACTATAAGAAAGTGATTGGCAGTAGTGTGACACTGCTGGGGGATGTGACATACTACATCAATAAGAGTACCCGATTTCAAACCAGGCGAAGTGGGAACCAAAAGGAGGCCCAGGCTTTACTGTATGATGACCACCTAACCCTGAATTGTACCCCACATCCTAAAAAAAAGACTATACCTCCAAAATGTAGAGTAAAACAATAAGATTGGAAATATATTGGGAGATAATGAAATAGAAAAAGATATAATGATAAAAATCAATAAAATCAAGAGAAATATAGTTGTAATGGGCATATAACTATAAAATCAAATATAACCAAAGCCCTGAATACCCACCGTACATACATAATATAAAGAATCTTTTGTTCATGTTTAAGGGGATAATTGTAGAATAATTATTTTAGCAGCAATTTTTGTACTAAAAATTATTCTATCTATGAGAGGTAGAATAGATAAAATGCACTTTATTTTAACCAGGGAACACTGTTCAGAAATGGAAAGATCCAAGAATCGTTACATGCGTCAAGAAGGATGAGTCTCAGTTAAGAATGAATAAAAAAAGTCAAAAAAAGATATGTTTAAAAAATAAAGCAATTTTTATAAAATTGAAATAATGCAAAACTAAATATTTGACTTGAAACCATACTGACCTATATAATTCAACAATAAAATCACAGAAATTATGAAAATAAAATAAAATTCATTTTACTGTTATTTCTAGAGGGAAGAAAAAGAAACAATATTTTACAAGTCCATATGACTCATACAATCATTTCTCCTTTTGAATTATTCTTTAAACAGTGAGTTTAGTAGGTTTCACAAAGCTCAATAAAATTATTTGTTGTAAAAATATTGGATTTTATTGGGATAATGTTATTTTTCCTTGGGAAATACACCCTTTTTTGTGTAGTTTCTAATTATATAAAAATTACATGCTGATTGTGAAATAATTGTAGCTACGTGAAGGTATACAAATGAAAGTAGATGCAAACTGAAATCGCAACACCTGGAGAAAACAGCCATCAGCATTTGGGGACTGTACTTCAATGCCTCTCTTCACGCACGTGCACATGATCTCTTTTACAATGAGAGATAATCCTTCCAATTATACTGTGCCTGGTGGACACCTTTTGAGGGCCAGGCACTTGGAAATGCAGCTTTACTTGTCCCTGGGAAAGTCTCTTGGTTCTAACATCTGTAACATCGAATAAATACTTATTTAATGTGTATCTGTTTTGAAACACCCACAAGTCTTGTGTTTAAAGGAACAAAAACAGATTTACATATCGGCCTGAAGGTTTAAACGTGGACTCTCTGCAAACACAGGCATAGGCAATTCTAACATTGGGGACATTCCAAGGAAAATGCCCTGCCCCTGGGTACACAAATTGAAATTCATGAACTATCAACAGGAGTTTATCTTCGTTGCCCTATGGGAGGAAAATGAAGGGAAAGTAATGGAAGGGTAATGAGCAAAGCAAAGCTTCAATAGTAGAAAAGGAAAAATTGCATTTTCTTTCTCTCCACTCAATTAAGTGCATGTGTGCGCGTGCACATGTGTGCCCAGGCATATATCTGAGTAAGAGAAAAACATGATCATTCTAAATTATCTTCCTTAATATGAAGAAAAATATAAAGTGATTTAAAAACCTGTGATGACAATAATAATAGTTATAACATTTGCGTTTGTAGACTGCTTTATAGATTTTCAGAAATTTAATTTACACTTTTTCATTTGATCCAAACATGAGTCATTTGAGGTGACAAAGTGTATATTAGACATTCAAGGAATTAAAAATCTGAGGAAAAAAAATGTGGTGAGTTTATTTTTTTTTTTCTTTTTTAGGGGGGATTTATTCAAGGTCACAAAGCTGCTTATGTCAGAATGAGTACTAAAACCATCACATCAAGTTGGCTGATGTGCTGTTTACAGTTCTTTCATGCTGAGGAACATAGATATTTTCTTTAAATCAAACCAAAGTGAGGCTCAAATTTTACCTGTACAATAATCATTTGTATACCTAACCCTAAATTGTACCCCACATCTTTAAAAAATTTTTTTAAATAAAATCTGCAAAGAAAACTTATTTAACAAAATATATTTAAATGCAATTGAATTTCAAATTCTACTGACATATTTAATAATTTTAGATTACAAACTTAATTAAATGGGTATTGCAATTTAAATATTTGCAAACATTTTATATAAACATTTTATGTATTACAAGCACAGCTTTTGAGTGATGACAAGAATTTTAGACATGTCAATCTAATTCCATTTAAAATAAAAAACCACAATTTTAAAAGAGTGTAAGTTATCCAAGCTCATGTGGATACAAAGACATCTATAATGTAGTTTGACCAATATATAGTGCAATAGTAATGATAAAATGAAATACATGTGTGTGTTTGTATGATGAATTACATAATATATTGGTTGAATTATATAATACTAACACATTTGATGATTTATTTACTCTATTATGTCTATTCCATAGTACTTAAAATTGTGAATTTTTTTCTAGCATTATTGAGATATAATCAGTAAATAAAAATTATATATAACTATTTTGTACTATGTGATGTTTTGATATATGTCTGCATTGTGAAATTTTTACCACATTCTAACTAAACAACAGATTAATAGCCTCACACAGTTATTTTTTCCTGTGGCAAGAACATTTAAAATCTACTCTCCTAGCAATTTCCCTGTACACAATAATTTATTATTAACTATAATCACCATGTCATACAAACATCTCTAGAACTTACTCATTTTGCCTACTTGAAACTTTGTACCTTTTGACTAACATCTCCCCATTATTGCCCACAGCCCTTACCAACTACCGTCATATTCTCTTTCTATGAATTTAACATTTTTAGATTTAACATATGAGAGATCATGCAGTAATTTTATCTTTCTGTTCATTACTTATTTCACTTAACATAATGTCCTCCAGCTTTATGCTGTCACAAATAACAAGATTTTCTTCTTTTTTAAGGATGCATAATATTTTTGTGTTTATATATGTATACATGTATGTGATACATGTATCCTATACACAGATAGACACCCACCCCATTTTCTTTAGACATTCATCTGTAGATGGACGCTTAGGTTGCTTATATACCTTGACTATTATAAATAATGTCACAATGAACACAAGAACCTTTATCTGTAAATTGTTTTTGTTAAACTTATATACAGAAATGTGCTCATCATATATATAAACCTTATGAATTTTATCAAATAGACCACATCAAGTAATATAAACACACTTAGAGTAAGAGTCAGGTTATTATCACATTTTCAGAATCCTTGGCCAGGCATGGTGACTCATACCTGTAATCTCAGCACTTTGGGAAGCTGAGGCAGGAGAATTGCTTGAGTCCAAGAGTTCAAAAGAAGCCTGGGCAACATAGTGAGACCTTATCTCTACAAAAAATTGGAAAAGTTAGTTGTGCATGGTGTGCAAGCTTGTAGTCCCAGCTACCAAGAAAGCTAAAACAGAAAGATCACCTAAATCCAAGAAGTTGAGGCTGTGATAAGCTGTGATCAAGCCACTGTACTCCAGCATGGACAACAGAGTGAGACACTGACCCCTCCCCCTCCTCTCCCCCCAAAAAACAGAACCCCAGAAATTCCTTCCTCCTCCATAAGTCACGAAGCACCCATTTATCTGAGCTTGAACAACAAAGAAAAATGAGTTTTACCTATTCCTAATAATAGTATATATACAAATATATAAAAATACATAAAGATACAAAAATACATAAACTAATGTATATAATATAGATACATTATATATAATATATAATAAGCATGTTTGATTGAATTTTTCACTCAACACTGTGCTTATGAGATTAATTCTTGTAGTTGCATGGCATTACATGTGGTAAAAGCATAATTATTGAAATTCATTTAACCATTGATAACTGTTTGGATGTCTCTAATTTCTGGCAATTTACTCCACAATAGTACAAAATAATGCTGGTACAAAAATTTCATACATGACTTTTGATGGACACAAATATACATTTCCATTAGACCTATTTCTAGAAATAAAATGGCTTGATCATTGCCATTTCACTTTTAATGGCTATTGGCAAACAGATACCCACAGTACTATACGGCAGAATTTGCTGATCTAAATCCTTGAAAAATGTGATGCTTGGTATTCTTTAAAATAGTGAGTCTTCCTATTCACAAGTCTGTCATATACTTTCACTTATTTGGTCTTTGTAAATTTTTCTCATGTTTTATAATTTTCACTGTAGTTGAGTTGTACAGGTATCATAAGACACTTTAAAGCATTAAATGTAATTGATATAATAAATAGAATAATTTAAAATTTTAAATGTACATTTATTTGTTGCAGGAATATAGTAAATACAAATGATTTTATTATGTAGACTTATTTATTTTGAAATAATTACAGATTCAGGTGCATTTGTAATAAATAATCCAGAAAAATCTAATACATTCTTTTTCCAGTTACCCCAAAAGAAACACTTGACAAGATGAGCACGAAATCAAAACCAATATCTTGACATTTTTCCAGTAAAGCATATGAGAGCTACATTACCAGAACAATCCTTCATGTTGCCTCTTTATCCACTTCCCTTTATATTTTCATTCCTTACTCCTGACATTAAATGACAATCTATTCTACTTTAGTATAATTTTATGTTTTGGTTTGGGATCAGATATTAACTCATTCTTAAATGTTTGATAGAATTTTCCAATAAAAATTTGTGTCTAGAGTTTTGTTTTGTTTTGTTTTGGGTTTTTTTAGGAGCTTTTTTACTACTCAATTTGATATCCATTTTTTAGTGTTTTATTATTTTAAGGATGTGGGGTACAATTCAGGGTTTGGTCTACAAATATTCATTATGCGGTACCCTTGTTGATGAAGTGTTTCCCCCCTCCCCTGGCAGATTTCCACTACTGCCAATCCCACCTCCGATCCCCGGCAGTTTCCCACTACAGCCAATTCTTTTCTTATAGTATTATGATAATTGTTCAAGGTTCGCTTATGTTTATAGGACTATTCAGATAATCCGTTTCATTTTGTTTGAGTTTAAGTAGTTAATGTTTTTCAAAATATTGTCCAAATTCTCAGCAGGCAAATTTATGAAGATAAAATTATTAATAGTATGTCCTTATTTTATTTTTAACAGTTGAAGAATCTGTAGTGTTATCTCCTGTTTTATTCCATATATTGGAAATTGTGTTGTTTTCATATATTTGTTAGTATTGTTAAAGTCTGTTAATTTTTCAGTTTTTTGTGGAACCAGTGTTTTATATTTATTTTTAAAATTGTCTTTCTCCTTTCATCTTTATTAATTTATTGTTTTTTCTTCTCATATCACTTGGTTCATTTTACTCTTCCGATTTCTTAAAAGAGAGAATTAAGTTATTGATTTGAGAACTTTCTTTTTATAAATTTCTCTTGAAGTAGTATGGTGGATGTAGTCCTTTACTTTTGATATGTTGTATTTTCATTTTCCTTCAGCTTCATACATTTTAAAAATTCCCTTTGAGATTATTCATTGACCTATTCATTATTTAGAAATGTGATGTTTAATTTTCTGGTGTTTGAAGATTTCTCATCTGACACTTCTTGTCAGATTACATATTCTGTATTACAATAAATCTTTTAAATTTGTCAAGATTTGTTTAATGGCATATACTAGGATCTATTGTTATGCATTTTCCATGGATACTTGAAAATAATGTATTCTATGTTGGGTGCAGTAATTCATTAATGTATTCATTAGATTTTGCTAGTTAATGGAATTGTTGAGTTCTATTTATTTGTTGATTTTCTCTTTGAAATTTCTATCAGGTGCTGATTGGCGGGAGTTAAAGTCTTCAACTAAAATTTTAAATTTGTCTCTTTTTTCATTCAGTTCTATCAGTTTTGCTTCATGTTTTTTTAGGCTCTGTTGTTCTGTGTGTATTAATTTAAGATTGCTATTTCATGCTGGTATATTGTTTATTTTATTTTTATGTAATAGTCTTCTTTATCTCTAGTAATTTTGTTTTCCTTGAAGTCACTCCTGCTTTTTAAAATTAGTTTGCATAGCATTTATTTTTCCATGATATATAGTTTTCCATCATCTTACCTTCAAACTAACTAGTTTAGTGTATTTGGATTAAGCTTCTTTTACACAGATTGTTGTTGAATAATAATTTTTATTCACTCTGGCAATTTCTGTTGGTAAATGTATGAATGTAGACCATTTACCTACCTATTGTCATGTTTGTGTTTAAGTCTGGCATTTTATTATTTGTCTTTTTCTATTTTATCATCCTCTCTCTCTCTTTCATTTTTCTATTTAGCTTTTCTTGATTCCTGTGGGTTACTTGAAAATTTAAGGACTCCATCTTGATTTTTGCATAGTGCTCTTGAACATATTACCATACATAATTTTCTAGTGAGTCCCTAAGTATTGTAATATACATATGTAAATTATTACAATCTGTCGTTACCCATGTCACTCTACTTTATAACTTCTATTTCTCTGCTGATACCTTTTCATTAAAAAAAAATTATGCCAGAAAACTTTGTAATTGCTTATAACTACATTTTTATAATGATTGTTTTAAAATATTTTCTAGATAATTCTAAAATCTGATTTAATTTGGTGTTGGCATTTGTTGTCTCTTCTTATTTATGGTATATATGATTTTTCTGGTTCTTGAGTTGAGGACTGATTTTTAATTGTATCCTGGAACTTTGAAATTATAATGTAAGACTCTAAATCTAATTACATCATTTATTTTAGGCAGATAGTTCTCTTGCTGAGGTGTAGTATTTAGGGTCGTCTGAGTGTGGATGTTCAGTTTTCCATTGGGTCCCACATCAAGGGGATTGACTCACATTGCTATGTTGCTGCAGGCTGGAGGCAGATACTCAGGTTCTCAATATCCCCTAATCACACCAAGAGACTTAGAGGTAGAAGCAGAGTGCTCACTATTTCTATCTTCCACCACTTGCTTAGCATCATTGCTTCTGAGTGGAGATGGAATCTCAGCTCACTACCAGAATCCTGCTAAGAGGAAAACAAATTAGCATGCCTGCTTTTAACAGGCAAGGAATGGAAAACCAACTACCTGACCAGCCTTGCAGACTCCCATTTGAAAAAAGGTAACAAGACTACCTGACCAAGCATGGTGGCTCATGCCTGCAACCCTGGTGCTTTGGGAGGCTGAAACAGGAAGTTGGCTTGAGGCCTGGTATTCAAGACCGGCCTGGGCAACATAGCAAGACTCTGTCTACAAAATAAAATAAATAAATAAGTATAATTTTTTAAAAAACACATTTTAAAAAAGAATACTCGTTGCTTAAAAAAGAATACTCGTTGAGTGGAAAATGGGTGGCCAGCTCCTTGTACAACCTGCCAATATTATTCCAGGAGCAGAAGAATTGAAGAATCACCTTATTCTGTCAGCAGTGGATAGATAATCACCTGCCCACTCAGTGCTGCCAACACTTACCAGGTAGCTGATTTCCACCAGACGTATATGAAAGATTAGTTCTCTGCGTGTCACTACAGGTTCAGTAAGGTAGAAGAATCTGAATATTGCCTGCTTTTTCCAAGAGAGGAACAGAAGATTAATTCCTTATTTCATCCTGCCAAAGCCACTCAGGGAATATGTGGGTAGAGAGAACTGGTTCATGTTTCCACCAGCAGAGGAGTAGGGTCAAAAATCAGCTCCATGCTCAATGCCACTGGAACCACAAGAGGAAGGCATGATTTCTCCTTTGGTGTTAGGATGAAGGAAAGCGACTGCTACCAAAAAGGTTTGCTGTTGTTAGGTCACTCCTTTCCCAGTGTGTTGTCTAGGAAGAAACAAGTTTTCTTTAGACTTTTCCCTGACCATGCCCATTGACAATTCCAGGTTTGAGACTTCTGCGGTGCTTTGTCTGGGATATATGAGAAGGGGTCACTTCTGTGTTGTTCTTAAATCTCAAGGCTTTTAGGCAATCAGTCTTCCTCTTTGCATCATTTTAGGGACATTCCATGTTGGGTTCAAGTTTTTGTTGTCATTTTAAGATTTTAAGCTTCATTTAGTATTTTATTTTAAAATACATTTTAAGTGATAGAATGAATTTTAAAACACTAGAAATGTTCATGTTTTTAAATTAATTCTACAATATTTTCAAAGAAAGTTACACCAATTCTTTATTTTTTAAAGATGTGGGGTACAATTCAGGATTAGGTATACAAGTAGTCATCATACGGGTAATGTTTGGACCTCCCTTTGATACTCACTTCACCGGGTTTGAGATCGGAAATGCTTATTGAGATTATGTACCCCTCCCCCTCCACTGGCAGTGTTCCGCTACTGCCGAACCCTTTCTTATAGTATTATGGTAAATGTTCAGGAACAGCTTATGATTGAGAACCTGTGGTACTCAGTTCTTGTTTCTCTGATAGATCACTGAGTATTATAGACTCTAAATCCCTACAGGAGTCCATATGTTTGTCCTTCTTTATGGCTGCATAAGATTCCTCATGTATATGCACCACAGTTTTTGTATCCAGTCCAATTTCAATAGGCAGCATAGTAGGCTCCATATTTTTGCTATTGTGGATAGTGCTGAAATAAACATGCATGTACAAGTATCTTTTTTGGAGAATCATTTGAGTTCCTCTGGGCATATTCCCAGTAAGGGAATTGCCGGGTCATATGAAAGGTCAATTATTAGTTCTTTTAGAAAGTCACACTATTTTCCACAGAGGTTGACTAGTTTATATTCTCACCAGAAGCGTAGAAGCATTCCCTTTTCTCTGCATCCTTCCCAGCATCTGTTGTTTTTTGTTTTATTAATGATGGCCATTCTTACTGGGGTTGGGTGATATCTCAACGTGATTTTGATTTGTGTTTCCCTGATGATTAGTGAGACTGAGCACCTTTTCAAGTGTCTGATGATTGTCCATATGTCTATTTTTGAGAAGTGTCTATTCATGTATTCTGTCCACTTTTTATTTTGTTTTTTTTATTTTTTTGAGTTGGAGTCTCACTCGGTCACCCAGCCTCGACCTGCCGGGCTCCAGCGATCCTTCCGCCTCAGCCTTCCAAGTAGCCAGAATTACAGGCACATGCTACCACGCCCGGCTGATTTTTTGATTTATTGTAGAGATGGGGTCTCGCTGCCACAGGCGGGTCTCAAACTCGCAGGCTCAGGCAGTCCACTCACCTCAGCCTCCCAAAGGCGCGGGATTACAGGCTGAGCCACCGAGCCCAGCTTTGTCCACTTTTTAATAGGGCTGTTTGTTTTTTGCCCCCTTTGGTGCATTTGAGTTTCTTGTAGATCCTGAATGTTAGGCCATTTGTCACATATCCAGTGGCAAATATTTTTTCCTAGTCTGTGGGCTATCTCCTAACCCTCTTGATGGTTTCTTTTGCTTTGTAGAAGTTTATCAGCTTTATGAGGTCCCACTTGCCTATCTTATCTTATCTCTTATGGCATGGATATCTGGGGCTTTAATCAGGAATTGGTTGCCTACTCCGATTTCCGTAAGGGTTTCCACTGCATTTGCTAATATACTTATAGTCTGAGATTTTACATTTAGGACTTTGATCCATTTAGAGTTGATTTTTGTGGATGTTGATAGGTAGGGGTCCTGTTTCAGTCTTCTGCATGTAGTCAGTCAGATTTCCTGTCAGTGTTTATTGAATAGTTTCTTCTCTCCCCAGTGGTTGTTGGTGGAGGCTTTGTCAAAGATGAGTTGGTTGAGAAATTGAGCTCGTGCTTCTGGAATCTCTATCCTGTTCCATTTGTCTATATGCCTGTTCTTGTACCAGTACCAGGCTGTTTTGATTATTGTGGCTTTATAGTAAAGTTTAAAGTCAGGAAGTGTGATACTTCTCACTTTGTTTCTTTTGCTGAGCATTGTTTGTCTATTCATGGTCATTTACATTTTCATATAAATTTCTGTATTGCCGTTTCAAAGTCTGAAGGAAAAATAATGTTGGTAATTTAATAGATATCGTATAGAACCTGTAGATTGCCTTTGATAGAATGGACATCTTAACAAGGTTGATTCTTCCTAACTATGACCATGGAATATTTTTCCTTTTATTTATTTGTTTATTGTCTATTGTGAATACAATTGTGCTTTTGATTTGGATCTATGCCTGTTTACTCTTGGTGTATAAGAATATGACTGTTCTTTGCACTTTTATTTTGTACCCTGATACTTTGCCAAAGTCCTTTATCAAGGCAAGGAGGTTTTTGACAGATTCTCTTGGATTTTCAAGGTAGAGGATCATCAACAGTAAAAAGTAATAACTTTGCTTCCCTTTTTTTTCTATTTAGATACTTCTGATTTCCTTCTCTTTTCTAATTGCTCTAGCTAGGAATTTCAACACAATGTTAAACAGGAGGGGTGAGAGCAGGCAGCCTTTTCTTATTCTGGGTTTCAGGGGAAGTGTTTCCAGTTTCTGTCCATTTAGCAATATGCTGACTGTGGGTTTATCATAGATGTCGTGTACTACTTTGAGGTATGTTCCTTCTATACCTAGGTGTTCAAGGGTTTCTATCAGGAAGGGATGCTGAATTTTATCAAAAGTTTTTCTGTATCTAATGATATAATCAGGTGGTTCTTGTTTTTATATCTGTTAATGTATTTGCAGATGTTGAACCTGCCCTGTATCCCAAAGATGAAGCCTACTTGGTCATGGTGGATGATTTTGGAGATTTGTTGTTGGATCTGATTTACTAGAATCTAGTTGAGAAGTTGTGCATCTATGCTAATCAGAGATATTGGCCTATATCGTTCTCTTTTTTTGTTGGATCTTTACCTGATTAGGGTATCAATGTGATGTTAGCTTCATAAGATAATTTTAGGAGAATTCCATCTTTCTCAATTGCCTGGAATACTTTCAATAGGATTGGTATCAGCTCCTCCTTCTAGGATTTGGAGAATTCCGCTGGAAAACTATTTGGTCCAGACCTTTTTTGCTTTTTTTTTTTCCTTTCTTTTTTTTTTTAGGTAGTTATCTTATGATGAGTCAATTTCCTGGGTTGTTCTTGGTCTATTTAGTCTCGATGTCTTCTTGTTTCAACTTTGGGAGGTTGTGTGATGTCAGAAAGTCCTCCATTTCATCTAGGTTATAGAGTTCGTTTCCATACAGGTGTGCATAGTAATCTCTGATCATTTTTTTTATTTCTTCAGTGTCAGCTGTGATTTGATCTTTGGCACTTCTGATTGTGTTTATTTGGGCTTTCTCTCTCTGTTCCTTGGTCATTCTCCTTTAGGGGTCCATCAATCTTGTTGATCTTTTCAAAGAACCAGGTTTTTGTTTTGTTGATTTTTTTCCTATGATATTTTTTGTCTTCTATGTCCTGTATTTGGACTTTTACATTGGTGATCTGGATTCTTTTGCTGATATTAGGGTTTTGGTTGTCTTGCCTTTCTGGCTCCCTTAAGTGATTTGTTAGGCTGTATTCTTGTGACTTTTCCATTTTTTTTTTTTTTTTTTTGGTAGATATTCATAGAGATCTAAATTTTCCTCTTAGAAATGTTTTCATGGCATCTCAGAGGTTTTGGAAATATGTTTCTTTATTTTTATTTGTTTTCAGGAATCTTCTGATTTTTGTGTTGACCCAGGAGTTGTTCAGCATCATGCTCATTATTGTCCATGTCTTTATGGGTTTTGGGGGAATTTTGTTGATGTTCATACTTATTTTTATTCCACTGTGATTTGCGAAGGTGCATGTCAGTATTTTGATCTAAGAAATGTGTTTATGCTTGATTTATGGTCAAGGATGTGATTGATCTTAGAATAAATCATTCCATGTGGTGATAAGTAGAATGTATATTCTGTGATTGTTTAGTGTACTGTTCTGTAGGTATCTACTAAGTCCATTTGGTCAAGTGTCAAGTAGGGGTCCCAGAACACTTTGTTGATTATTTGCTACAATAATCTATCTAGGGTTGTTAGTGGGGTGTTTAAGTTCCCGTCTATGATAGTGTTAGAGTAAATATCTTTTTCTAGTTTACTTAGTAGTTGCTTTATCAATGCTGGTGAACCTGTGTTGGGTGCATATATGTTTAGGCTGGATATTTCTTGTTGATGACTTGAACCTTTATGTAGTGTCCTTCTGTATCTTTTTATATTTTTGACAGCTTAAAGGTTGTTTTGTCTGATATTAAGATTGCAACTCCTGCCTTCTTTTGTGATCTGTTCACCTAGAAATTCTTTCTCTATCTTCTAACTTAGAGTCTGTGTGCATCTCTTGTGGTGTAATGGGTTTCCCAGATGCAGCAAATTATCGGGTCATGTTTTATATCCAGTTATAAAGTTTTTGTTTGTTTGTTTGTTTGTTTTTTTGCTATTTTAACTCTTGAGTTGATATATGTGTGTATTTTCAAGTGTGCAGTTGAAATGTACTCTCTGTTAATTCTTTGTTTTCCTGTTATCTTGGGAAGTGTGTGTGTGTGTGTGTATGTGTGTTTTATTGTTTGTTTGTTTATTTCTTTCTTTCTTCCGTGCTTAATACATTTTAAGCATCTCTTATAGCACTGGCTTGGAATCTGTATAATCTCTTAGGGATCAGATATTGGGGAAGGATTGTAATTCTTCGTCATTGATGGAACTGAGTTTGGCTAGGTAGGAAATTATTGATTAAAATTGTTTATCTTGGAGGACTTCGAAAATTGGACTCCAGGCTCTTCTAGCTTTTAGTGTTTTTGTCAATAGGTCTGCTGCTATTCTGATTAGTCTTCCTCAGTAGATAGTCTGAGTTTTCTCTCTTGTTGCCTTTAGGATTTTTTCTTTTATACCTACTTTGTGTAGGCAAGTTACCATGTGTCTAAGGTCAGTCTTCTCATTTGATATTTTGCAGGGGTTCTCTGTATCTCTTGTGTTTGGATGATCATACCTCTGGTGAGACAGGAAAAAATTTTGTTGCATATCCTCCTCTAATATTTGCTCTAAGGAGTTCTTCATTTCCCTTTCTTCTTCTGGGATAACAATCTGGCATAGGTTCATCCTCTTCATATAATCACACATCTCTTGGAGGCTTTGTACTCTCTGAGTTTTTTTTTCTATGATTTTCACAGATCTGATAAATTCCATGTTTTGGTCTTCAAGTTCTGAGATTCTTACTTATGTTTGATTAATCTACTCTCCATGCTTGTCATCTTATTATTTATTTCCTAGATTCAAATTTTATTTTAAAAATTTCCATTACAAATTCTTTTGGTGTTGCATTTTTGTCTTTCTTGAGTGTTTTTCACTCTTTCCATCTATTCCCTAATCCCTATTGTATTCTGGGGTCTGTTGTTGGTGACCTACACTGTCTGGGCTCTGGGGTCTGATTTTTCAGACATTGTCTCTTTGGTACACTGGGAATTAGCTGTGCTATTCTGTTGATTTTTTTTCATCTATGAGAGATCGCTTTCTTTTCTCTTTGGTTCTGTTACTCAGTGGCAGTGGAAGGGACTTTCACTTCTGATGTTTGCTCAGTCTTATTATTTCCTGATCAGAGCTCTAAATTCATTCTATTTTGAAATAGGACTGACAGTGGGAAGCTTTGCTGTCTCTTATAGTTTTGAAAGTCAAATAAGGAGGAGGATAGGGAGCTAGGACTCAGAAACTACCTGCAAATTACAATGTTCACTGAATGTGGTATGGGTTCCCTGTGACCCACTCCCCACCACCACTCTATATAATGATACAATGGGTACATGTGCATACCCTCTGAGTCCTAGATAAAGTAACAGCAATGAGAAGAACAGGGTAACTAGATTGAAGTAGGACAAACAAAAATAATAAAATAAGCACACACACACAAACACACACACACACACACACGCACACACACACACACAGAAAAACAAATGCAGAAACTAAACCAAAACCATAAAACACACACAAAGATGCACACACCCAAACAAACAGGAAACCAAAACAAAACAGTGCAAATAAAAAACAGGAAAACTGAACAAACACACACATCTAACACAAAATGAAAGAAAAAAAAAAGAAAAAAAGAAAAAGGGAAGAATGCAAATTCAATCCTCACACATACATTCACACACATATTAAACTAAAAAAAGAGAGGAACAAAAAAAACTGAAAGATGAACACTTCATCATTCGCATGCATGCATAAACAGAAAAGAAGAAAAAATAGAGGGGGAAAAAAGGTGAAGGGGAATGCAAATTAAATGCTCACAATCACATTCACAAAAACAAAAAAGTTGAAATTAAAAAAATAAAACCTGCCCTCCTGTGGCAGGTTCTGTAATTGCTCCTCTCAGTCCCTCAGCTGTCACCTGTTGAGCTGTGGACCAGAGAAGGAGAGGACAGATGGGTGGGTGGGGCTTCAGTCTTCCCCTCCCACTCAGGGGTATGCCCTCTGGTGTGGATGTGTGGGATTGCCTTCCTCGGGTACTAGTGGGAGGGGCACCCCCGGCCAGGCTTATCCTGGAGTAGTGTACTCCTATTGCTGCTGATGTCCAGGCTCCATCTGTGTTTGTCCCTTTCAGTCATGCCCCAGCCATGTGGGTCTGATGTTCATAGTATTGCTGGGGCGATGGGGGTTGGGTCAGCCCCAGACTCTGCTGATCTCTTCAGGGGTCTTCTTGGCCTTTTCTAGTCACATCCTTTGTCCCGCTGCTGAATCAGGGTAAGGTGTGGGGTGCCTGAGAATCAGCACTCATTCAGTACCTCCAAAGTTTGTGCTTTTGGGCTATTCCTTCTAGTTCATGATCAGCCCCTGAGTAGTTAACCTGCCAGTCACAGAGATCTGGTCTGTCTTCAAGGTGAGCAAGCCAGATCACTTCCCTGCCCAGTTTTCAAGATGGTGGCAAGGTACCTATTTTGTTTTCTCCAGTGGTGCTCTGCCTCTGGCTCACTCGCTCTGCTCCCTCCCCAGTTCTTGCTACCAATGTCTGGCCAGCTCTGCGGTGGTGAGGCAGAGTCTGGAGCTGGCAGTCATTCTTGGCAGCTTCGTCCTGGGAAAGGTTTTGCTGATTTTTAAAAATGGCATTCGTTTTCTGGGCCCCAGCACTGCTAGGAACCAAACAGTGCAGATACAACACCAGTTACTTTACCTGGAGAGTCCTGGCCACTTACTCATGAGTCACCACTCAGTCAATCATTCACATGCCCATTTACTCACAGACTCGTATGCAAATTGTCCGTACACTCACTCACACAGGCACTCGCATAATCTGCCTAACTCTGCTGCCATCTTCCTCAACTCCCAATTCCTGTTGTTGTTGTTGTTGTTGTGAGATGAAGGAGTTGGAGGAAGGGAACCCAGTGGAGAAATGGGAAATCTGTAATTGCTTTTTCTACCTTAACCTTGTATAGAATGACCTTGATAAATTCACTTATTTATTTGAATGGTTTATACATTTTGTTGGATTTTTTTATTCATTCAGCCCTTAAATCTGCAAATAGCGACAGATTTATTGCTTTCTTTTAAAACTGTATGCTTTTACTTCTTTCACTTAGTGAAATAAAAGTGATGAAAGGTTGCAGTAATGATTGTCCTTGCTTGAGCCCACTGGAAGGATAAGTGGCAATACTTCATTATATATGATGTTTGCTGTAATTATTAATTTCAAAAAATCCAGCATCCTTTCTTGATAGAAACCATCGAACATCTAGGCATAGATGAAACATATCTCAAAATAGTAAGAACCATCTATGAGAAATCCACAGTCAGCATACTGCTAAACAGACAGAAATTGGAATCATTATTTCTGAAAACTGGAACAAGACAAGGATGCCCACTCTCACCCCTCCTGTTCAACATAGTTTTGGAAGTTCTAGCTAGAGCAATCAGAGAAGAGAAGGTGATTAGGGGTATCTAAATAGGAAAAGAGGAAATTAAGTTATCCCTCTTTGTAGATGACATGATTCTATACCTTGAAAACCCAAGAGAATCTGTCAAAAACTTCCTTGCACTAATAAAGGACTTTGGCAAAGTATCAGGGTATATAAAATAAATGTGCAAAAGGCAATCACATTTCTATACACCAATAATAAACGAACAGAAACCCAAATAAAAAGCACAATCCCGTTCACAATAGTCACAAAAAAAAAATGAACTACCTTGGCATATTCCTAACCAGAGACAGGAAAGACCTTTACAATGAAAACTACAAAACACTGTTCAAAGAAATCAAAGATGGCACAAACAAGTGGAAAAATATCTTTGCTCATGGACTGGAAGAATCAACATTGTTAAGATGTCCATTCTACCTAAGGCAATCTATAAACTTAACACAATATCCATAAAATTACCAGCAACACTCTTCTCAGACCTAGAAACAACAATACAGAAATTCATATGAAAACATAAATGATCACGAATAGCAGAAACAATCTTCAGGAAAAAAAAAGGAGGTATCACACTCCCAGACCTTAAACTTTATTATAAAGCTAAAATAATCAAAACAATCTGGTATAGGTACAAGAACAGGGTTATTGACCAAAGGGATAGAATTGAGATTCCAGAAGCAAAACCTCAATTTCTCAACCAACTCATCTTCGACAAAGCCTCCACCACCAATCACTGGGGAGAGGAGAACCTATTCAGTGAATGGTGCTGGGAAAACTGGCTGACCACATGCAGAACATTGAAACAGAACTCCTACTTATCCCCATACACAAAAATCAGCTCTAAGTGGAACAGAGACCTAAACATAAAACCTCAAACTACAAGAACCTTAAAAAAATACAGAAGACGCCCTTATGGAAATTGGAACTGGCAACCAATTCCTGATAAAAACCCCAAGTGCCCATGCCATAAGAGATAAGATAGACAAGTGGGACCTTATCAAATTGATACGCTTCTGCAAAGCCGAAGAAACCATCAAGATAACAGGAACACAGCCCACAGACCAGGACAAAATATTTGCCAACTCTATGTCTGACTAAGGCCTAACATCTAGGATCTACAAGGAACTCAAAACGTGCTCAAAGGAAAAAAACAAACAGCCCCATTACAAAGTGGGCAAAAGATATGAATACGCAGTTCTCAAAAGAAGACATATGAGCAGCCAACAGATACATGAAAAAATGTTCAGCCTCACTAGTCATCAAAGAAATGCAAATTAAAATAACACTGAGATGCCACCTAACTCCAGTCAGAATGGCTATCATCAATAACTCAAAAAACAACACATGCTGGAAAGAATGTGGCAAAAAGGGAACACTTCTACACTGTTGGTGGGAGTGTAAACTAGTACAGCCTCTGTGGAAAACAGTATGGCGATTCCTAAAAGTTCTAAAAACCGACCTTCCAAAAAACCCTGCAATCCCCCTAGTGGGAATATACCTGGAAGAACTCAAATCACTCTATAAAAAAGATACCTGCACACATATGTATGCATTGTTCACAATAGCAAGAACATGGAACCTACCATGCTGCCCATCAAAAGAGGATTGGATAAAAAAAATGTGGTACATATACACAATGGAATATTATGCAGCCATAACGAAGAACAAAATCATGAACTTTGCAGCTATCTGGATGGACCCAGAAGCTATGTTACTGAGTGATCTTTCACAGAAACAAATAACTGAATATCACATGTTCTCACTCATAAGTGGAACTTGAACAACTATCATAAGACTATAAGATAAAGATTGACAGTAGTGGGAAACAGTGGGGGTGTGGAGCAGTGGGAGGTGGGATTGGCAGTAGTAGGAAACTGCCTGGGGAAGTGGGGCACACCACATCAACAAGGGTACCTGGACAATGTATATTTTTATACATAACCCTGAAGTGTACCCCACAATTTTGAAATAAAAAATTCCAAGGTGAAAAAAAATTTAATTATTATGAATACATAAATATTTGTACATATTTCAGGGTATATGTGGTGCCTTGATACAGGTATACATATGTAATGATCAAATCAGGATAATTGGAGTATCCATCACCTAAAGCTTTTATCATTTTGTTTTGTGAGGAGCATTTCAATTCCACTCTTTCAGTCATTTTGGTATATACAAGTTATTGCTAATTATAGCTGCTCTGTTGTGTCACTCTCATTTTGTGGCTGCAGAAATTCTTTTCCACATATAACTGGTAAGTATATTAGGTAATGGTATTTTTTATATTCTTTTTGTGATAATGTGTGGAAATAGATTTTTGAGCTTTTATCCTTTTATTTATTAAAGTATTATTTAAATACAATAAAATTACAAGTTTTATAGGTAAAGTTTATTGAAATTTGTATGCAATTGAGTATCACCATCACAACTATAAAGCAGTTCCTATACCCCCCTGTGTGGTGGTGGAAAAGAACTTTAGTCCATAAAAGGGGGCATACAGTTTTGGTTACAGCTAGGTTTCTCTGTTCCAAATCTGGCTACCAACTATCCATGGAAAATCTACCTCCCTTCACCCCCATCATAATCTCGCTGCCACAAGGGGAGATAATCCAAAATTCCACCTAACAAGTGCATTCATTTCAATGTTTATACTTTCAATGTCAGTCTTCTCCATCATATCTGAATGAGATTCCTTTTGTTTCTGTGACTATGAGAATGAAAACACAAACAAGATTCCAACACTCCTCTGCTTGTAGATAGTGATATAGTTGTGATAAAAGAAACACAGTAAAAAATTCTATTATAAAAAATAATCAAAAAGAGAAAAATAATTGCCACTGATTCATACTGATAATAAAATTCTGTAGAAAAAAACCACAGAAGTCCCTAATTCTGTCCTTTGTGAAGAACTCAAGTGTCATCATCCTCCCAGAGCCCTGCTCTCAACTGCTGAGAGCTTCATCTTTATCCTGTATGACAACACCAGACATGAGTGTTTTGGGAGTGTATAGCTTTTGCATCCTGTGTCTTGCTCTTTAAATTTTGTAAGACAGAGGACTGTTTTAAGGAGTGATCATTCAAATAATTTTTAGGTCAGCTTTTGAAGTTTTTTTGACAATGTCATTTCTTAACAATCACAGTAGGTTTCTGATTTACCTACTTCCGGGCAAGCCTTTGTGCCATAAACATACCTCAAATTATTTCCTTGGCATAGTTCTTAAATCTATTTTATTTCTTGTTTCCTCAATACTATGTCTTCTTGAAACTTATACCAGGGTCACAGATGTTCCTGGAAACATGGTGCTACCATTATACGTGATTCTCTGCAGTACTGACTGTACAGCAGACTAGTTGAAGGGGAAGATGAGAGAGTAGCCACTGTCTTTTCCACCATGGCTCCCAAGATAGGGGATTTCCTAATGAAAGAGTGCACATGTGCTCATAAGCTCCCAAAGTGAAAAATTCCCCTACATTCATGTATGATATGATTTTAAATTTACACAATAAATATTCAATCACAAACACTCTCTCTACTATTATCTGAGTATCTATTTGAAGTTAGTGATTTCTTTCTTTTTAGCCATTGTTTATATGCTTTAATATTTATCCTAGCTCTGGTTCAATTTACAGAGGCACAAACAAATACAAATTATTCAGGTGGAAAAATAGGCAGAATAAGTACAAAGACACAACTTTGTATGTAATTCATTATACCACATTTTCTATGGGTAGCAGTCTGACCAATGGTATTTTGATGTGTGTCTACTTAAAGCATTTTCTTCCTTAGTTTATTTGGAAAATAAAATAATAAAATGGTAAAATCTTGAATACTTTTCTAGTTTTCATGCCTCTCAGTTGTTTTTCCAAAACCCGACAATATACATTTAAAAGTAAAAACTTGATGTACAGAACTCTGTGGTCATAATGAGAAAACTAAATATAGACCAGTTAGGTTGGTTTGGTCATCTTCTGTTTGATTTAAGCATCCCAAGGGCATCTTTATAAACCTATAAAGAGTATCATATTAATCTTGCTGTAATTGTGACTTACCTAATTTGACTGTAGCTTATCTACTGTGACATTTGTTGTGTGTGTGTTTTTTTAAAGGGGCATATAACTGTTTTTACTTCACTGAATGCTTCTTTTTTTAATTGTACCCATGCCAATCATTATGAATATTTTATAACATGCATTTTATTCTAATGTGTCTCTTCTTTCCTTTTCTAAAGGGATTGTCCTCAGGCACCAGAAACATAAAAGTATCAGTGGCATATTTTTATAGTACATAAAATGCAACAGTGCTTTGAGAAATATTTGGTTAATTTATCTCATACTGATATGCCATCGACTTAAGTTTTAAATGCAACATAAAATAACAGAGCTCAAAAATGTGTACAGAATGAGATTATGCACATGACCAAAGTATTATTTCCTTAATAAAAAGTTCCAACACATTCACTTTTAATAAGCAGCATTTCATGTCTAATTATCTAACCAAACAGAACAAGAATGTCTGGACTACACTGCTATGAACACCTGATTTAATCACTAGTAACAAGTACCCTGTGAGAAAGACTTATAGGAAGCAGACAGGTTTCAGTTGTTTCAGAAGCAGCAAACACCTGAATCTTTAACTGCATCGAGCATTCCAGTGCTGACAGAATATCCTGAATATAGAAGCCCTGAAAAACTCCTCTGAGCTCTGATTTTAAGGGCATGTAGTCTGGGACCCCTTCAAGGACATAAGCAAAGTGGAAAGAAAAATGTGTGGAAATCATGTGCATAATTTCAAACATTCATGTGTACCTAGAAAAATTCAGACATTCAAGTCGGAAACATTGAAACACAAAGTGAAACAGGTTTTTAGGTACCTTTCTGTTCTCTGCAGAAATTAACTCACCTATACAAATGTTGTTTTTTCTTCATTAGCTCTAGAAAGGGTTAATATGCATGAGAAGTGCTATGTTGATGTTCCTGCAAAATAATGACACCGAGTTTTTAAAAAAGCCTCACAGAAATGTTTCATTATGCCACCAAAACATGGGTGCCAATTTTGTACAACCAAGTATCTCACAACGAATGAAACTTAATATGCAATTGTAATTTGAGTATTCTAAAAGGAATACTGATTTTTTTTTTTTCAGTGTACGGTAACTTTTATTTTTTCACCCCTTATTCTCATTCTCCACATCAAATTACTCAATTAATGAAATATATGTTTATTAAGTTAATTCTAATGCATTTAATGCTTTCATAAAATAATCATGTAAAAAATTAGAATTACTTGTACATAGTGTGCTACTCAGACTTTATGTACTAGAGTTCTCCACCAATAAAAGTTTTCAAAATGTTACAGAATGCATTTAAGAAATGATGTTTTTATGCAAATGACAATTTGCTTTTAGTTTGGACAAAGAACATTTACATACTTTATAAGCCTGAAAAGAAGTCAGAAGTTGACTATAACTTCATATTTCTTAAAAAGCTAGCATGTAAATTTATAAATCAATATTTAAAATTCTATACAAGCAGGTAATTTCCTCAATTCTCTGCAGAAGTAAATATATTTCACTTTGTAGTCCAGGCAACAGAAAACATTCTTCAAATAGATAGAAACATCATATAGAGGTAATATTACTTGTAATAATGGCACCTTGCTTTTTAAAGTTTTTCTTTTAAAGAAAAATTTCAACTATTTGATCTCATCTGTTTGTGTTTGATGGTGTCTCATGAACAGGAAGCATCTTTTTAACCTGAACTTTCAAGAAATTAAAAAGTAAGGAGTAAGGTAGATGGAAGCAATCACCTTTATTATGAATAGTGAGAGTATTGGAAAAATGGCTTGTATCTCTGGCTTAGTGGGTTTATTGATATAAACAGATGTCCCAG
Source organism: Carlito syrichta (assembly GCF_000164805.1). Lineage (NCBI taxonomy): Eukaryota > Metazoa > Chordata > Mammalia > Primates > Tarsiidae > Carlito > Carlito syrichta. The sequence continues at coordinate 1,149,209 of NW_007255712.1, forward strand.
CTCTGTCCCTAGTGGCAAAGGACCATTTCAGGCCTTCCACCTTGGAGAGGCACTACATGACTGCAAACATTTTAGAGGCAGATACTCTTCCAGAGCAAGAGGAAAGAGAGAGACATGGTGAAGTATGTTCAGTTCCTCATCCCAATCAAACCAACAAAAGAGGTAACTCCTCCTTCCTGTAGAGAAATAATTGATGAGACTGAGTGAAGACTGAACTTTTATACTAGCAAATTTCTGTACATTTGGAGAAAACAACAGAAGTTGGACAAAAGCATTCCTCAATATCGCCCTGTATTAGCATCTTACTATTATGAAGTAATTAACTATCTTGAATTATTTTCACAAATATAATTTCTTTAGAGTCCAGTAACATTTCTGGGCAGCACATAGAAAATTGCTTAAAAATAAAATTGAAGGAGTCACTCCATATCCACCTCTTTAGGAGACTAAAAGGATAGGTGGGGATGTTAACACTACTATTGGGGGAAATAAACACACATGGGATATTCTTGCTAGTAAGCATTTGAAGTATGTCTCTTGTAATTAATGTACTTCAATTTTATTTTTGTTTAATTTTAATTAATTTAAATTTAACTAAAAGAGTCACAGGTGACTAGTGGCTACCATTTGGACAATGGAATTTTAACACATTCTTAAGAATAAGGAATCCTTAGGCATAATATATCAAAATTAATGCAGAGGGATATATTAATGATATAAATGATCAGCGACTGAAAAAAAGAGATTTGTGATAGCGTTCCTGAATGACTCAGAATACTGACCAAGTTTGGAGTCTGACCAGTGAGGCTCAGTTGACAGACTCCAAGAAGCTTCTTTGCACATATGCTTAAGGGTTGAGAGAGTTGGAGGTGTTTAAGAGAAAATACATTATGTTCATAAAAGATAGCAACATAGAGATCATCGTCAGAGAGAAAAATATCAATATTCCAAAGGAGGTGAGGGTGATAGGGAATGAAAACGTGCCCTCATTCAGATAAGGAGGTTAATCTAAGACAAGTGTAGAGAAGGTAGGCTTTCATATTTACTGATAAAATCAACTTTTGGGCCGGGCAGAGTGGCACACGCACTTTGGGAGGCTGAGGTGAGAGGATTGCCTGAGCTCACAGATTCAAGACTAGCCTGGGCAACTTGGCGAGACCTCATCTCTACAATAAAAATAAAAAAACTAGCTGGGCATGGTGGCACGTGCCTGTAGTTCCAGCTACTTGGAAGGCTGAGGCAGAAGGATTGCCTGAGTCCAGCAGGTCGAGGCTGCAGTGGCTGTGAGTGTGCCACTGTACTCCAGTCTGGGCGACAGAGACGTGAGACTCCAACTAAAAAAACAAACAAAAAAGCCCACTTTTGACTACCTGTGAGCTTTCTGGGGCTTCCTATCTTACACACCCGAGGATGATATTTTGGAAGCTGAATCTGACTTATAATCATGTTCTTCTCATCTCCTGTTCCTGTCCTATCTACGTGTAGACAGGAATAACTGAGATAGTTGGTATTCAAGAAAGAAATAAAGAGGGAACCTCGGCAGGATTTCATTCTCCAGGGTTTCGTCTTCTGACATAGGCCATATGTGAAGCCTGTCTTTGGTTCCATGAGATAGATATATAGATATAGATAGATATAGAGAGATCGAGATATATAGATACCTTCTTTTAAAATTTTTCTTTTTATTTAAAATATCTCTATAAGTTTTTGTTGCTGGCAGAAAAAAAATCACATATTTCTTTAAAATTATCTGGTCCACAGATTTATGGATCGCCTACTGTAAGCACAGTACTGTGCTAGGTATTGAAGGGATACATAAGTGTATATAATGTGATAAGAGCTAGTAGAGATAGGTACTTGGCACTGTGCAACCTTAGAAGAGGAAGTAATTGATTCCATCTAGGGAAATCAGAGAGGTCTCTTGCAAAATGTTATGTTTGAGCTCACTAGATAAAGGAGAATAAGAAGGTACCCAAGCACACAAAATAACTGGCCAGTCCCTACTTACAAAAGGAACTGAAAGGAAATAGTTTTTACTAAAATAAATGAAAATAAGAATTGAAAAGAAATAAGACTAAAAAGAACTCCACAGTCCATTGAAGAATTTGGTAATATGGATCTGTATACACATGAGGTAAGAGAACTCAAGAAGGCAAGGAAATCCCCATAGATGAGACAAGCACATTGAGGTCAAGTAGGAAAAATCCTTAAATGCCCAGTGTCATATTCTGACTTGTTAATTGTTTATATTATATCCCCAACAAGATTTTCTTTTTATGTTTTCTCATTTCTTAAGACTTTTAAAGCTTATAGTTGAATTTTTTTTCCAAAGGGGCCGTCGTGTTGGGAGGAGAAATCAAATAAGAACCACAATATGAGCTTTCAGCTTTGCAAGGAATCTACGAAGTATTTTCTGTAGAGTTAGTAACAGTCTGTATGATTTGAGACTCCTCTTTCTCAAAATTGTCTGTCTAGAGTTTTAAAAGAGTTTATTGTTTCTTTGGTTTAAACACTGATCCTTTTTTGAAGTCAATCAAAATTTCAAGCATCTGTGAAGTTAGATAAGAAATACGTAAAATGAATTAATTTCTTCAGATTGGATGGAGAGAATATTAGGCACCAGGACAAAGGATAGTAGGAAGCATTACAAAATAAATAAAAGGTATTCAGGACAAGGGACAATTTTTATGTACATCAGTTTCCTCTAAAAGCTTGGATAAGGAAATTTAAGCCACCGGGAATGAATAAAGCTGAATCCAGAGGGGCATTAATAATTCATGAGTTTTTAACAATCATTTTCTAGGGAATTGAAAAGGAGGTTTGAGGCGAAGGTAAGAAAATGAGAAGTTAGTTTATTTAGAACAATATAAAAACTATGGTATTGCAGGGGACCTCAAATTTTGACAGTAAGACTATTTAATTAAAAGCAACCTAATGTAATTCAATTTATTTCTAATTTCTTCTTCACAGAACATATACATATACAGAGAGAGCATATTATATATATGCCGACATATATATGTAAACATATGTATACAACTGATATACATATATTGATATATATGTATATATATATAGGCACATTCTCATTGCTTATGCTTTATGTTTTTTCTATTACATTCAACAATGTTAAAGTTTGCTATAAGAAAGTGACAATTCATTTCTCCCCTTTTTCTAACAGAACCCTAATTTTGCTTAGGTATTTATTTCCCGCAGGTAACTGGATACTAGTTCAAAATTAGAGCCGATAGTAAAATCTCATTTTTCTTGGTTGGAATTGTTTTGGAGATATGAAACCCCAAGGAACAACTGCCAGAAGGTCCTGAGAATGAGCCTCTGATTCATACGAGAGACACAAGAGATGAAAATTTCTTTATTTGATCTACATATTGCTGTATTTTTATATTGTGCAAGAAAGGGTTAATCCAGCCACACTAAATTTTCTTTTCAAGAAAGGAAATAGCTTTCTTTTCAAGAAAGGAAATAGCTTTCTTTTCAAGAAAGGCCTATTTTCAAGAGTACCTCTTGGTTGGCTTCTGGTTGCTGAGTTCTAAGCCCTTGGAATGTTCTCCATAAGAGTTTTGTGCATCCCTGAAACTGTGCTGTACCAGTCTGACCAGATAGTTTAAACTAACAATGCAATTTATGGTGAATGCCCGCTTTTGGCTTTGGGGGTCTGAAGTCTGAGAAGTTGATATCAGCTGCATGACCTACATGACTGACCCCCAATAAAATTTCTAGACACAAGGCTTTAAGTGAGCTTTCCTCACTGGCAACACTTAGAATGCTTTGGTATATATTCTCACTGACACTGTACAGCCCCACTGGGAGAGAACATCTAGAAGTTTGTACCTGGTGTCTGTCAGACTGTGTCCCTTGTGCCATTTTAATATGAATTTTTTTCAGAGTAATAAACTCTTAGACTGCAACAGCTTCTGAGACCTCTGAGTCTTTCTAGTGAATCATTGAGCCTGAGGATGGTCTTGGGGATTCCTGACACAGATATGCTATCTGACACCTTTGTAGCCCTCTCAAGGCCACTAGATAAATTAGCCTTAGTATAAAACCAAAGCTAAAACAAATACAATTTTATAAATATGTCCTGAAAATTTTGTTTTCCTAATACTAGACTATGTAGATTTAGGAATTAAGCACATTGAATTATCATTAGTGTAGAAACAGGTTATTTTCTGTGTTTACAAAAAAAAATATTTTTGTTACCTTAGTAGTAAATACTCAAGGTTAAAATTAAGAAGGGCTCAAAATATAACATTTCAGAATGTGTATATTCACACATAATGAATTTTAACAGAATCCTATGCTATACTCTTGTTGAATGCTCTACCATCAATAATCTGCAGATAAGTACTGGCATAGAATAGTGTTTTTGTCAATTGCAACCTATGCTTTTTACATATATAATGTAATAAAACACTAATGAAAATTAAAATTCTAAGAAACATATCCAAATTACCCAGGTAAAGAAGGAGAATCAGATTTTAAATCTGCATCTATCTCAGTACAAACCCTTACCATTTGTTTTACATGACAGAGTTTGTCTTAATTTTCTCTCAATTTCTACTCCAGTATTTCCTTTCCCCTCCTACACATTCAATTACGTAGTCACTCATGCATCCATTAATACAATATATATTTTCTGCACCTGTTAGTACTCAGGTAATAACTTGGGAATACAATGATGGAAAAAAAATTCTGCTCTGAAGGAATGTCAAGCAAATCATCACTTTATTTGAAAGTATAATTTTATAACTAGTTATTAATGAAAGAAAAATGATATTATAATTTTATACATCAAAGATACACTAACTGGACTATTACAGAAGACATTTTTGAGAAAAATGGTGCATTAGGTAAGATGGCAAAAACAGTATGACTTAACTAGGAAAGAGTGTAGGGCCATGCTGTCTAATACAGCAGCCACTAGCTACAGCTATCTATTGATCCTTTGAAATGTTAGTCCAAATCGGAAACATGATAACTGTAAAAAAACATTCTGGATTTCAAAGACTTAGTACAAATAATATAGTATAAATTATACAGCTGAGAAGTCAAGGAGGGTGACCTCTCTTATGCAGGCAGTCACATTCAACAATATTCATTGATTTCTCCCTAGAAAGAATAAAATCCTTTCTCAAAATGTTTCCCAGGAAGTCGTGAGTACAGATTTTATGCTCACTTTTTGAAGAAGAGATATGCTTAAGAGCCATAAACAAGGAAGTTACTTGGAATCTAGTAGACCTATGTATGTACACTGATGAAACAGTTTGAACTGTGAACAAAAGACCAGCAAAACTGGATGGAAAGGATAAATAATAAAAAATTATTTTGTACAGTTTGAATGTGAGGAAGAGAAGAGATACCTGAGGGATAAAGAGTCTAAAGTAGGTCTTTTTAATATGTTTATTTTTAAGATAAGGAAGATAATTAATTATATTTAAGCCATTGGAAAATAGTTCCATGTGTATATAAAGATAAAGAAGGATTAACTGAGAGTGTAGGTGTAAGTTTTCAGAGGAGCAACACTGTCCAGTTTTTCAAGGTATAAATGGAGGAAGCAAACTCCTTGACCAAATTGATCTGCATTTAATGTTTTCATGTCATATCTTTAGAATGGAATATATATATGTAAATATATCCCAATAAGGAATTATTTTTGGAGGGAAGGGTCCTTGTAGTACGTGTTTCCCCCACTAGGTAAGTGTTCTAGGAACCCATTGGCATCAGTATACTAGCAAGAGTTGTTGTGAGAGGCTGCATTTGACTTCAGTGAAAATTTTTTTTGAGATTCTATCAACGCATTTGCCCATTTCATAATGAGGGATTTATAAGCATGCCTGTTCACACCACACTGAGTGTTCAGCAGTTTTTGACCAAAAACAGCATAACTCCTATGCCCCACCATACCTATTCACCCAATCTTGCCCTGAATCACTTTTTTGTTTCCTCAGATGAAAAAAAGTCCTCAAAGGGACATATTTTGGTGATGTGGAAGATGTGAAACAAAAAACAGCAGAAGCACTAAAAGGCATCAGCATCGACAAGTTCAAAAACTGTTTGTTTGTTTTTTAAATCAATATTTTTTATTATGGTTTTGTGGGGTACAGTTAAGGGTTAGGTGTACAATTACATTTCATTCAGGCACCCTGTTGATAAGAGGTGTTTCCCCTTCCCCAGACAGATATTTGCTACTGTTAATCACATCCTCCCCCCCCATAGTTTCCCAGTACTGTCAGTCATTTTCTTATAGTATTACATTGTATGAGTGAGAACATGTGATACACGGATCTTTGTTTCTGTGAGAGGTTACTCAGAATTATAGACTCAAGTTCCATCTAGGTTGCTGTGAAATTCATCATTTTGTTCTTTTTTATGGCTGCGTAGTATTCCATCATGTATATGTACCACATTTTTTTAATCCAGTCCTCTTTTGATGGGCAGCATGGTTGTTTCCAGGTTCTTGCTATTGTGAACAACGCTGCGATAAACATACGTGTGCAGGTATCTTTTTTATAGAGTGATTTGAGTTCTTCAGGATATATTCCCAGTAGGGGGATTGCGGGGTCATATGGGAGCTTGATATTTAGAGTTTTTGGAATCACCACACTGCTTTCCACAGAGGTTGCACTAGTTTACACTCCCACCAACAGTGTAGAAGTGTTCCCTTTTCACCACACCCTCTCCAGCAGCTGTTATTTTTTGAGTTGTTGATAATTGCCATTCTGACTGGAGTTAGGTGGTATCTCAGTGTGGTTTTGATTTGCATCTCCCTAATGATTAGTGAGGTTGAACATTTCTTCATGTGTTTGTTGGCTGCTCGGATGTCCTCTTTTGTGAAGTGTCTGTTCATATCTTTTGCCCATTTTATAATGGGGTTGTTTGTTTTTTTCTTTTCAGCACGTTTGAGTTCCTTGTATATCCAGAATGTTAAGCCTTTGTGAAACCTGGTGTTGGCAAATACTTTTTCCCAGTCTGTAGGCTGTCTCCCTGCTCTCTTGATGGTTTCTTTGGCTTTGCAGAAGCTTGTCAGTTTAATAAGGACCCATTTGTCTATCTTCTCTCTTATGACCTGTGGGTTTCAGGTTTTGTTCAGGAATTGGATGCCAGTTCCGATTTCCATGAGGGTATTTCCTTCATTTTCTAAGGTTCTTATGGTTTGAAGTTTTACATTTAGGTCTCTGATCCATTTGGAGTTAACCTTTGTGCATGGGGATAGATAGGGGTCCTGTTTCAATCTTCTGCATGTGGTCAGTCAGTTTTCCCAGCACTGTTTACTCAATAGGTTCTCCTCTCCCCAGTGGTAGGTGGTGGAGGCCTTGTCGAAGATGAGTTGGTTGAGAAATTGAGGTTTTGCTTCTGGAATCTCAATTCTA